>NC_079437.1:38609406-38659406 GCF_903798145.1 Danio aesculapii
TTGAGTGTAGTTGGTGTAAAACAGCCTGCAGGACTCATTCCAGATGCACACGTTTCATGCTTGGACTTCTGATGTCTACACAGCTTCAGGCACATTTTAGCTCCAGTGCTGCGTAACTAAAGATTATGCAAAAATCCAGAACAAGCCTCTGAAACCTTTACAGCGTTTATGCTAATCAGCTCATGACTTGACATTGAAGCCACTTCAAAGGCTCCGATAGCATCACGGCAGCCAGTGTGCAGTTCATGGGGGGATTTTTGAAGGGCTTGAGAGGAAAATATATAAAGGCTGTAAAATATGAAAAAAGGTTTGATTATTGATTAATTGTTAGATCTTTTGGGATTCAAAGTCTTTTGATTCATGTTTATTTTAATTAATTAATTAAGATTTCTGTTAAAACGCCTGTTTTTCTTGCCAAAACACAAACCAAAAAATCTGTCTTGGCTAGTACTGAAAATTATATTGGACAGTAGGATTGGGCAATACATTGGAAATTAAATAAAATTGTTATATTATGTTATATTATATTATATTATATTATATTATATTATATTATATTATATTATATTATATTATATTATGTTATGTTATGTTATGTTATGTTATGTTATATTATTTTATATTAGAGCTGCACGATACTGGAAAAATATGCAATATGCAATATGAGTATTGCGATTTATTTAAATGTAATATTATATTATAATAATCAACAATTTTTTATTAGCCATGTTTTTAAGTAATTTATTTATATAGAGATATTAAAATTAACTGGTAAACTATATTTTTCAGATCTAACTAATACTAATTAAGACAAAAAACTGTCAAGTGACTAATATTTAGTCTTTAAAACACTATTTTAATCATCTTGGAGCAAAGTCTGCAGCACATAGCACAAAAGCATTAAGGGCATGTCTGCATCTACTTTTGCTATTTTAGGACGGAAAAATACGCTCTGCGCCGCGGTACATGGTCTAACAGGGTTGTGCTTATTCTCTTAATGAGTTATGGGTGTGTTTTGAGAATAACATTTATTAAACCAATCAGAGGCTCATCTCCCATTCCCTTTAAGAGTCCGTTGCATCGCGCCATGGTGCATTTGCTATTTACCTGGTGGACTTTGTAAGTGGAAAAACTGAACATTTCACTGGCGAGAAAACGGTTAAACAGCATCTGCAGCGCGAGGATAAAGAACAAGCCTTTTGCATTCGATCTCTTTACTTTGTCTTTCTCCATTTACTCATTCACTTTCATGGATAAGGAAACATTGTTGTACGCACTCCAATGAAGACACCTATCAGCTTGCATATTTAATTGTTTGTTAAGCACAAATATTTGTTTTAAAACTATTTCTAAATTCAGTTCTAATTTCCAGCAAACAAATAAATTAACATAAAATAACAGTGAAGTGCGGTCAAAAAACTGAATATATCCAAACACACGTCCTATGCCCCATATGGTACAAACCTTGAGAGGTGGACAAATCTAAGCTTGTTTTTATTAAAACAAATAAGGCGCACAACTAACATGCAGCTTTCAGCTGGTCAATTGCACAGTCTATTTCAGTTCCTCAAAGTAGCAACACGCCAACAATGCCTTAACACACATCCTTTTCAGACCAGCATGTGATGCAAAATAGGAAACTTAGTGTTGCGTTGGTCTGAAAATAGCAACAAATCGCGCCAACCACGTCTTGCACCATTAGCCTGCATGTGAAGTTTTATACTTGTTGTTGACATTTAACAAATACATTTCCACAGTATTTTGTAAACTTTACTTTAAATTATTATTATTATTATTATTATTATTATTTTACTTTAGAAGGTCTTCATTGTTTTAGTCTGGCTGGAATAAAAGGATTTTATTTTTTTTTAAACAATTTCAAGGTCAATATTATTAGCATCTTTAAGATTTTTTAGTTTTTCGCTTGCCTACAGAACAAACCACTGTGATCCAAAAACTTATCTAATTATCCTAACTTTCCTATAGTAACATAATTATCCAAGGTAAGTCTTTAAATGACACTTTAAGCTAAATACTGTAGACTCTTGAAAAATAAGTCGAAAAGTATTATGCTTAGTCTTCAAGGCAAAGACAAAAAAAAATTGTTAGATATTGTTGTTATTATTATTATTATTATTATTATTATTATTATTATTATTATTATTATTATTATTATTATTATTAGAAATTAGTATTTAAAACCTTATGTTTAAAAATGTGTTGGAAAAAAAATCTCTCAGTTAAGCAGCCCTTTGAGAAATAATTTTAAAAGAATTAAAATTGAGGCCAGTTGACTGACGGATTCAAACCCTCACTTGAGTTAACTCCTCATTAAATGAGTTAGCACATGAGAGCCATTTGTTTTGCCAAGAACACAAGTTCAGGCACTTAGTCACTAAACCGGTCTCATCTTAACCATGTGACACTCCACTTAAATAAATGGCTAGTGATTCAGGATAGCTGTGCTTCAGGGGGGAAGGGCGCAACAGGGCAAGCATGAGTAATGAGAGAGCCCAGTGTGTTCTGTCCAGTCGATGGAGTGTTATTCTCAAAGGAGCGTTTAACCCCATTCACATCGATCAGACCTCGCAGGTCATTACTTATGCTTTATGTTACACAACTTAAGTCTGCCTCTCCGCATCAGCGATAGATTTCATTGAGTCATGTGGATTTTTATTTTATTTATTTATTTTTTGCAATATAGACCAACCGTTGGCCAAGAATAGAGAGTTTCTAGCAGATTTCTGAGCTTCCTGTTATAGAGGATAGCAGTTATGTTGGCCCAGCATTGATTGATCTATCCTCAGGTCAGATCTTGCTCCCAATATAACTGTTATCTGAGATGTCTTTGTAGGATTTGTTGTATCAGACCCTGTAGATCTCACTACTGACCTCTTTGCTTTGTGTTTTCTTTCTTTGTTTTATGGCTGGCATGCTGCTCTGACTTATTCATGCATTATGTGACACTACCATTGTGGTAATGCTGGGTGATTTTTCAAGTTTGTATGATATATTATTTTATACAACATATTTGTCTGGTTCTCGAATCTGATTTGCTGATAGCCGTGCAATATTCTATAATAACAGCACTCGTGCAGCCTCTTCACCCTTGTGTATAACTCTGCCTGTATGTTGTAGCATTGTATTTATACCGTAGTAATCTGCTAGTGTTCGCTTTTCTTTGGCTTTTTCAGGGTTAATTATGGTGATCTCCAGATTGCAACAGAGTAATACTGGGAAATCCCTGTAGCATACCTGTCAACCCTCCTGTTTTTCCTGGTATTCTCCCCTATTTTACAATTCTATCCTGCTATCATTCCGTAAAGGGATTTTCCCGTATTTCTCTCGTATTTTCAATCTTTCTATGAAGCATGGTAATAAACATCAAAGAGCCGATTCTCCCTATACTCAACCCATACCGCCGAACCTCCAGGAGATGCCCCTTGCTTTTAAATGTGAATCTGTTTTGTGCTTTCGCTTTTAGGCATGAAAATATTTTTAAAATAAATATAAAAAAAGAGAGATTCCCTTCCTTTCCATTACAGGCACTATTGCCCCTTCTATGCAATCCTCAAAACAGTCAAGTAGTGGTGGGTGACTGTCAGACGCACTCCATGGTGATAAGTAGATGCTGTTTCCCAAAGGCATTCTGTATACGCGATTTGAAGTGGAACAAAAGTCTGGGTTTTGCGTGTGTGTTTGAACAGACGTATATACACATAATTAATCATAATAACTTGGGTTTTCTTTCAAACACAACTAATTCTGTCCTAAATGAGCATAAAAAGTTAGGAACGCAATCAAATGCTTTCATTATAGCGTTAGATGTGTGCATTTTAAAGTGACACCTTTGTTAATGTAATCAAACAAAACCTCTAAATGAGAGATTCATGAGCATATCACTTATTTGTACATTCCAATGTTGACAGTTATGCTCTGTAGACTGATGGCATTTCATCCTGTTCAGCCTCAAATACTAGTTCTAAAGTGACGGTGTGTTTTTAAGCAATGATTTCTGCTGTTCTGACCATCAGCTGCAGAATAACTGGTGGAAGAAAGTAGTTTTTCGTACAAAAGGATTTTTGAGAGTTTAATTTTATTTTTATATAAACGATTATGCCATCAAACTGTTGTATAAACGCAATATCACTCTTGTAGCAGTGCGATATGGCTGTAAATCAGCACTGGTGGAACACAAAGGCACATGACCTGTTAGCTCAAGCCAATGCACACCTCACACCAGTGCCGATATGCAGCCATATCGCACTGCTATGAGTGTGATAATGCTCATATATGACAAAATGTTAAGACATCACTAACTTTGAAGATATTTTTGGCTACTGTAGATACATGTGCTGCTAACAGATTGTCTTCCTGTGCTGGTGAAAGTGTTTGAGATGTAAACTACCATCTGTAAATGTTGGGACGTTATTAAAATAATTCTATTTTGCTGTAAGAGGTGTGTGAGCTTTGAGCCTTCTGTCTGTGAGTTTCCACTAAATTTCAAGCTTGGATGTGAACACCAATAATTTATTAATTCAGACTAAAATATGCAATTTGCTGAGATTTTTACATTTTTTTTGATGGGCAATTAAATTGCAAATAAATGTAGTCAAACTTAGATCTGGACAATATGACAAAAATGTTGTATATTCAATCAATTAAGTTTATATTGACGACATGGAAAGAACGTTTTATTTTTAAAAAAGGTACATTTTAAAGTATAAACTCAAAAATACTTGTTCATTTGTGAATTTATATATATATTTTTCTCCTCACTTTATTTAGAACTTTAATTAGGAATGTACAAATATAATCAGGGTGTCCGCGGGCTCTTAAAAAGTATTAAAAGTTAATACATCATTTTAGAGAAATGTAGGGCCCTTAAAAGTATTAAAAAGTCTTAAATGTATTTTGCAAGGTATTCAATTTTATATCATTTTTGATCATTCAATGTATGGTTGTATGCTAAAGTTTAAGTTTGCCTGAATTAAATCTGCTAACATAAGGATGCTGTGTAGTTTATGAAATCAATACAATTCTGCTAAATTTGAAAAAATGCTGCTTTGTTTACTGCAGTTACCAAGGCAACACCATTATTTCTGCAGTTCTATAGTCGCCAACCTGCTGAATTAGCTAGATTTAATAGATTTTTATTCAGTATATGAGTAATGTTTTAGTTTTGGATTAGTTTCTTACATTAATAATTAGGAAATATACTGTAAGTTAAAATCTCGCCAGTGTTTTGCGGTTGAAAAGTGGTTATAAGGTCTTAAAATGTACGTAAAGAGTCTTAAAAGGTATTGAATTTTACTTTCTGATTCCTGTATATACTCTGTATAATATAAATATAAAATATAAAAATATTAATGAAGCATAAAACACTATTCAAAAATGAATGACAGAAGAATGAGCACTCCAGCTTGGGGATGTAAATAAGTAAAAAAAAAAAAGAAAGAAGAACTTCATTGACTTTTTCACGAATATGTTTTTGTTGTTCATTTACCATTTTAAAAAGGAAATCAGTTAATGCCAACAGCACATTGTGGCCAAATCACTAACTTATTTTAACCTTCTTGGGAAAAAACAAACCTCAGAATCCAAATAAGTTCTCAGTGAAGTCATTGTTTTGTCTTGTTTTACTGTAAACTCGCAAGTAGCATTAGAATTGTTTACTACAAACAATATGGGAAATGTCCCACATAACACCGTCTAGTCATCCAGAGTCTGCTATGAGGGATTACACTGTGTATTTGTGTATTTAGTTAACGTTGCTCTCGCAGATTATCCAGATTTGCTGTGTTGTAGGAATGCTGGGAACTCCACTGAAACCTCTCTAATGGGTCACATGACCACAGCCTCGGGAGGGGGACAGCGAGGTGACATCTGCTTCCTGATCTGCACATTCAAGCCGCAACACGTCCCGAACGAACACCGCAGCATAAACCCAATAAATCTAACACGAAATAGCTGCTTGTTTACAAAACATACAGCTAAGCTAACAGACTGTCATTCCATTCAACTCAAGCGACTTCCTTCCTGCGCAAAGCCACAGCGACAATAGCTTCTTCACATTCATGTAATTTGTGAATCTTAGTACTTAGACTTTGATCGGAAAGCAATAAGACTGGCGAGCACATGGGAATGTCTTCAACGTACTCTAGCTGAAAGCTGCGAGGCCTGTCCTGCGGTGAATAGCTCTTTGTTTGGCCGCAGAACCCCACTAAGCAGGGTGGCCGCTGATTGTGTGCTTTACAATGGAGTTGGGTGACATACTTGAGTGAGAGAGGGTGGGGAATGGGAATGAGTGGGATTCAGAACCCCCATTGGCTGCTTGCACTGTTACGCCATCTGGTGGTGAGGCAACAAGTTTGGAGAGTTCATCTAAAAATGAAAATGTTCTTGCCATTTACTTTTCAAGTGGATAAAAATATTTGACTTTCTTTCTATTAATGAGCACAAAAAAGTATTTTGAGGAATGTTGGGAACGGGGTGGTGAAAAGAAATATATGAGAGAGTTTTTTTTTCAACATTCTTCAAAATATCTTCTTCTGCATTCAACAGAAGAAAGAAGCTCAAGCCGGTTTGGAACCACTTCCTAAATTTTATTTATTTATTTATTTATTTATTTATTTATTTATTTATTCATTTATTTATTCATTTATTTATTCATTCATTTATTTATTTATTCATTTAATTATTTATTTATTCATTCATTTATTTATTTATTTATTCATTCATTTATTCATTTATTCATTTAATTATTTATTTATTCATTCATTTATTTATTTATTTATTCATTCATTTATTCATTTAATTATTTATTTATTCATTCATTCATTTATTCATTCATTTATTCATTTATTCATTTATTCATTTAATTATTTATTTATTCATTTATTTATTCATTCATTTATTCATTTATTTATTCATTCATTTATTCATTTATTCATTTATTCATTTAATTATTTATTTATTCATTCATTTATTTATTCATTCATTTATTCATTTATTTATTCATTCATTTATTCATTTAATTATTTATTTATTCATTCATTTATTTATTCATTCATTTATTCATTTATTCATTTATTCATTTATTCATTTAATTATTTATTTATTCATTCATTTATTTATTCATTCATTTATTCATTTAATTATTTATTTATTCATTCATTTATTTATTCATTCATTTATTCATTCATTTATTCATTTAATTATTTATTTATTCATTCATTTATTTATTCATTCATTCATTTATTAATTAATTAATTTATTCATTCATTTATTCATTTATTCATTTAATTGTTTATTTATTCATTCATTTATTTATTTATTCATTCATTCATTTATTCATTTATTTATTCATTCATTTATTCATTTATTTATTTATTCATTCATTCGTTTATTTATTCATTCATTCATTTATTCATTTATTTATTCATTCATTCATTTATTTATTCATTCATTTATTCATTTATTCATTTATTCATTTAATTGTTTATTTATTCATTTATTTATTTATTCATTCATTCATTTATTCATTTATTTATTCATTCATTTATTCATTTATTCATTTAATTGTTTATTTATTCATTTATTTATTTATTCATTCATTCATTTATTCATTTATTTATTCATTCATTCATTTATTTATTCATTTATTTTATTTATTTATTCATTTATTTATTCATTTATTTACTCATTTATTTATTCGTTTATTCAATTATTTATTCATTCATTTATTTATTTTTTAGCTAATAACATTTTTTGGTGAACTAAACCTTTAAGTGGGATGTTTTGGTTGACCTCTGTAGGAAGTTAATTTTTAAGAATGACCTCAGTGGGTTTGTGGGGCAGCGTATGTTTATGACCTGATTGCTATTTTTTTTTTCTTGTCTTTTCTTTTTTTTTTTCTTCTGGTAGGGCAAAGCTGTTAGCACAATCGATTGGTTTTCATATCTGTTTTCCCTGGGCTGTTGTAGTAGCCCAACTGTGTGTTGGGTTTCACTGAGTGCTATTGATTGTCTGACCACTGTTTCTGTCTGGGCCTCTCACATGTGCACAAACACTTTGACTAAATGGACTAAAGAATCTTTGTGGACAAAAAAGCTTTTTGTTAACTGCTAACAGTTAAGGTGATTGGGTAAGTGAGTAGCTGTGTGCTTTAAGTTTTAGGGGTCACTTACAGAAGTCAACAGATACCAGTCATCTTTACAGGTTAGGCTTTGAGGCTTGAACAAGCAACTTTTATAGGTATGAGCTATATGCAATAATACGGATAGGCTATATCTCTCAAATTAGGGCTGCACGATTAATCGAAAAAAGATCGCAATCTCGATTCGACCCTACACATGATCTTAATTCAGTTTTTATCTGCGATTCAGAGAAGTATATTTTCAAAATCAGGAGAGAAGCATAAAGGCTGTCGCACAAGTCTTCACATTGTTTTATATACGTTGCTCAGCAACATGGACACCTCCAAATGGTGTTAAAATACTGTATTTCTAAGCTATAATTTACTGACACACTGTTTGTTTACTACCGAGAGGACACGCGCATGCCTGTGAATAAAGTCATAAAATAATAAAATATAAAATAATTAATTGTCTGTTTTTATTCTCTTTTCTGTAATTTATTTCTCATTTGCTGTATATGTTATTAATTTGATGGTTTTATACATCTAAAATGTCATGCCAATAAAGCAACCTGAACTTGAATGAGGGATAGAGAGAAGCAGATTTGACCTGTCAGTGGGTGTACATGGCTCTGAATAGCATAAAAGAGAAATAGTGGATTTTTGAAAATTATTTCAACAGTCTTTTTACTTTAACCTATTGAAAGGAAAAAAAAAAGTTTAAAACAGATAATAATAAAAAAATAGTGTTAAAAATAATGAACGCGCATATTGTTCACTATTCATGTGCCGTGGGTGAATGGAGTGTATTCATTCGGCTACCACCGCAAGTATATTTCAAACCTGTGGGAAGCACTGTGCTTTTTAAACTGGTATAACATGACAAGCCTAAATGACCGAAAGTTGATATATTGAGAACTTCACTTAACATCTTGTGACAAGATAAAGTACAAAATGCAGGTTGTTTGGTTGGTCACTTCTTCTTTTTTCTTTCTTTATTTACTCATTCAGATCATTGAATAATAGTAAAACACAGCTGGAAAAGACTATAAATCATTGTCCTGAATGCATCTAAGTAACAATCTTGTGTGTGTATCATCTGCCTTCTGTCTTCATGGTTTGAGACATTACTGAGCTATTCCTCAGTGTTCTCTTAGCTCTTCTGAAGGCCTTCATCCCCTAGTCCTGCTCCTCCTCACAGCACTCTCTCTTTGTCTCTTTCAGCGCTGGCATTGCTGTTGGTTTCTATGGGAATGGCGAGACCTGTGACGGCGTCAGTCGGCTTACCTACTCTCTCCGGCATGCCAATCGCACTGTGTCAGGAGTGCACAGACTGGTGAGACACTGATACAGTTCTATTCACATCCCTCCAAAATACATAGCTTTACAATCTCACTGACACACACTTATATACAAATTCAGCACTGTGTGATCTGCCGCTCGAGAAACGCGCTTACAAATCAAATGTGTTTTCTGTAGGTGTCAGAAAGTACTTCAGCTCAAAGCCAAACTGTGGATGACAACCTGCGGATACTAAAGGAGCAGTATGCAAAACACACAGACTATTTGTCCATCATACAGAAACTGCAGGATCAGCGGAGCGAGCTGGTCCGTCAGATGGCCGACATCCCCTTTTGGAGCAACCTCGGCATCTCCCTGGAGGATCTGGCAACCCAGATTGAGCTGTATGACTGGTACAGGTACGTCATGAGAGGTGGGGTATTGGTGAATCACCCGCTTCGAATGTTATCACTCGATTGGATGGCTGTTATCAGTGGTTATCAGCTGATATGGGCCAGTAGGACCATCTGTGCCTACTGGTAGGCTCAGAAGGCTGTTATCATCTATCCACATGGTTAATCAGCTATACTAATAGAGAAGACTCCAGATCTGTTTTTACAGAACTGCGACGGTTAGGGTAGGGGTAGACGTTAATAAAATACAATTAATGGGAAATTTAATAAATAAAATAAATAATTCTCGTTAATTTCTGGCCATAGCCGTATGTAATCTGTAGCTGATTAACCATGTGTATGGATGATAACAGCCTTCTAGGCCTACTAGTAGGCACAGAAGGCCCCGACTGGCCCATATGTATCAGCTGATAACCACTGATAACGCCCATTCAATCGAGTGATAACATTCGAATTGACTGGATGAAGTAAATATGAAGGGTTGTCAAATTTGCTGGTATTTCTGTAACAGGTTTAAGTGAAAGTTAAAGGAAATTAGCAATAATAATATTTTTGCTGCATGTTACAGATTTTTGTTTACAATTGTTTTTACTTGGGCATTCAAATTGGTTTCAAGAAAATAAAACAGCTGTTCTAAATGTTGAGTTTCAAGTTAAATTTCATCCAGACTGCATTGTAAATACACTTTCATTTACAAATAATGTACAAAAGTAATTTTCATAAAAATGTGTAAACAATCAAACAAACTACTTTCTAAGTTGTGTACATGAATGTCATGTGACTGTAAACTGGCATTAGATCTTGGACTGTGACCAAAATCACATAACAGTATGCACCCAGATTAGTATGTCCACATTCATAATATGCAAAAAACAGTATGCAAGAAGTACCCAGGTGACCTACTGCTTCCAGCAAGATTCTGAAGTGCACATCCGATGGACGCTATCCCATGATGTCACTTGAGAGAATTAATGAATGGAATTGAATCGAAGCAACTAATGTGGGTAGGTCACATGATAATGGCGGATGTAGTATATCCGAGCTCCATTCATACTATATAGATTGCACTTTTCTAATGTACACAGCCTTTTTTAATAAGTAACAAAAAGAAATGATTTGAGCCAGTTGGCATTTCTGTGTGGAATTTGCATGTTTCCTTTGGGTGCTCAGGTTTCCCCCACAGTCCAAATAGATGCGGTATAGGTGATTTGAATAAACTAAATTGGCCAAAGTGTATGAGTGTGTGTGAATGTAGGGCCCCGTTTACACTAATACGTTCTCATTTTAAAACATAAGTTTTGCTACGGTTCTGCCATCCGTCCACACTACGCCAAAGTTTTTGAATGCCGAAAACAGAGCATTTTGGAAACGCTGAAGAGGCCGTTTTCAATCTAAAATGCTGCTGCTCCATGTCAGTGTGGATGGGGAAAACGGAGACATCTGAAAACGGAGGCGGGGCTGCAGACGTTCGCCTATCTGATTGAGGCTTTTTCCTCAATATTAAGTAGCCTACACACAGTTCAGTCCCGCATCCTCTCCTTGTAAGTCCAAACTTTGCAAGTTTGATATGGAAAACAAACTACCAAGGACTCGTCGGGTAAATCTTCAAAGGGAAACGTGTACTTTATAACCTCATTCACACACCATGGCTTTGTTGTTTCACTTTCTTAACAATAACATGAAAGCATGATAAAAGGAACTGCTTTTTTTTTCATTTTGATATTACAACTTAACAGACACTAAAAATGTTGAGGCATCGTGGAGCTACATATTATTAAGCCCGTCATCTTCATGCATATAGCAAAACGGAGCCTATAACATTAATGCCTCCTTTCATTTTCATTGAAGATACGAAACATACCCTGTCTCTTCTACTGAATATCAGTTTTAATAATCAATAATGGCCATTATAAAAGTATAATGTAAAACAAGTTTGTACAATATAGGAAATAAAAGCAAGCAATCAGCCAAATGTGCAGAATCAGTGTACGTGGTTACATTAATATATTAACTTGACTTATCTTTGCACCCAGCTAAAAAACACGAAACAGTAATAGATTCAAAAGACCAAAATCGGGGAATATGTCGATAGATATAGACGACAAAATGAATTAAATACCACGCTTAACAAATGTAGTGAGATTAAATCCAGCAGTAGATCCTTAATGAACAGTCCGACGACGTGCACAGCTCTCCTACTGGTAGATGTGCTCAAAGCATGCTGCAGTGCATGTCAGAGTGTGTGTCTGGTCACGTGATGTGTGTTTTCAGCGGTCTAATGTAGAGTTGTTCAGAAACGTTGGGTGAAACGCTAGTGTGGACGCGGATCGTTTTCATTCTAAAACACCGTTTTCAAACTAAAACATATTAGTTTAATTAGTGTAGGGTGTTTCTCAGTACTGGGTTGTGGCTGGAAGGGCATCCCCTGTGTGAAACATATGCTGGAATAGTTTTCGGTTTATTCAGCTGTGGAGACTGTTGATAAATAAGAGACTAAGCCGAAGAAAAATTAATGAATGATATTGATTACTGAAAATTTGGTACTAATACTAGAAATGTTTCTGATCCACATTATAAAGTGTATTTACATCATTGGTGTAATTGATTCCAACTATCCAAAGTAAATAAAAAAAAAAAAACTCTGGAGAGAAAAAAAAACAGTGCTCAAAGGGTTTCTCTGTATCACAAGTTGAGCCCAGTGCTCTCTTAGAGAGTGTAGAAATTAGTATTCTGTTCACCCATAGCTTCTCTTCAGTTATTTCCATTTCTTGGAGAAAGCAACTGCCCTGAGCTCTCGGTTATCCTTAAAAAAAAGATCTTATTTCATTACAGATTTCCAAAACCAGATGAACACAATACACTAAACACTTCTAGTTTTGATTCAATAAATGAAAGTTGTGTCTACTCCTACAACAGTTTCCATATTTACCCAACAACAACTTTCTAATAGGTAAGCTTTATAAAACACCAAACTCCAATTATTTCCCACAATCTATTACAAATGATTGTAATATGCAATTTTGTGTCATCTGACAGTCAACAACTGACAGTTATGTTCCTGTAAAGATAAAGTCTGCGTTTATTTTCATAAATTGTGATTTTTGCTGCTGTTGTACTGTATTAATGTAAATGTGTGTTCTTTGTCTTTTAGATGGCTGGGATATTTGGGTCTGCTGCTGTTTGACGTGCTTATTTGCCTACTGGTACTCTTCGGCCTCATCCGCAACTCTAAAGGCACTCTGATTGGGTAAGACAGCTCATATAGCTTTGTCTTTACATCATGGGTTTTACAACAAGCAGAACGAAGCTTTAGTGTCTGTTAAATCATAGCATACTGTATGAGCAGAAGCATTTGGTCCAATCCTGTGTCCCTGACTTTCAAATGAGATGCCCATGAGATGTCGACACCGCTCCATGAGGCCCTGATGAATGATTTCAGACTCTAAAAGTGGTTATTCCAAATTGCTCTGAAGTGTTAGTTATGCTTTTCTGTTTAAGCTCCAGCAGAGAAACCATATTGTGTGTGTCTTTTTTTCTCTGATTTTCCATCCCTGCTTGGAAGTTAATTCAAAGACGCCGTAGAAAAACAGAAGAACCAGCTTTGTGACGAGCACTCCACTGTGACTGAATAAAGTAGCATAAAAAACAGACAAGTTAGCTCTGTTTTACATTACAGTGAGCTATTTCACTGTTTACTCTTTGCATAGACATCATCCTAACTGGGAACGCATGACTGATTTGAATCACTCAATTTAGAGGCCAACATTCTGCCACACAACCTTATTTGATGTGCAAATAATAGTGTTGAAATGAATAGTTTTCACCCAAATATGAATATAATTACCCCATCATTTAATCAACCTTGAGCTATTCTCAATATATATATAGGGTATATGCAGAAGTATGCTGAAGGACTTTTTCATTTTTCTGTAACCGTTTCTCAAACGGTTCTGGTGAACTGTACACCATTACAAAATTGCCGTGTTTAAGGTCTGTTTTCTTTTAAAAATCCACAATCTTAAGTGCCTGATTAATATAGGACAGGGGTTCTCAACCTTTTTCACTTTGGGGCCCACCTCCTTCGAAAAGTTTCGAAAAGGCCCACGTCTGACATTTTTTCTTTATTGACATTGATTGTCTAGAGAAAATGCTTATTTTAAACCTTTATTTATTAGCATTTATTAGCATTATTTATTTATTATCTTATTTTCTACAGCATTTTATATAAAAATGAAACATTAATTATATATATATATATATATATATATATATATATATATATATATACATATATATATATATACATATATATACATATATATATATATATATATATATATATATATATATATATATATATATATATATATATATATATATATATATATACATATATATATATACATATATATATATATATATATATATATATATATATATATATATATATATATATATATATATATATATATATATATATTCAGGCACAAGGAAATGTACCATTTGAAACTTTAAAATTTTTTTTTTATTATTTATACAATGTAGTGCTATTTTACATTTAATGATTCAAAATCTGTACCTGAATTCTTACCAAATAGAGCTATTTACATTGCTCAGGATATATAAGTTACACCCCTCATAAATCTATCTTTTAAATTCATATTTTTAATCTGAAGCTATACAGTATTTGTGCATACACATTAGATTAGTCAGTACTGAAGCCAAATCTGGAGCTTATCTAACAAAATAGCTTACGGTAACGGTCCAATATCTAATAAACCCAAATTTATAATGTTATAGAAAAATATTAAAAACAAATTTGAGAAAGAGGAAGAATCAAGAGAAGCAAAAAATTGAGTTGAAATTTTGTAGGTTGTAATTTTTTGCAATATTTTGCTTAAATTTAATTCTTTTGTCTTTTAATTTCTAAATGTGCTGACTAAAATATAATTTTACTAAATATATCTGTTTAATAAATCTGTTTAGTTTAAATGCACCAAAATACATTGCCTTTATTCACTGAGAAATGGATCAAAACACTCATTTTCAAAATGGAGTGTACTCGATTATGCTCTGCACTGGTGAAATTGTGTTCATATTCATCTTTTGCACGCAGAAAAAAAACATCACAATGTCAGATTTTTCCAATATCGTGAAGCCCTTGTTTAAATGCTGTTAGATGCATTTGTAATGAAAGCTCTAGGAATAGATTTTGTCTTTGTTTAAAACAAACCCTGCAATGTGTTTAAACGTTGCTTATAAGACTTTATTAAAAAATCTGTTCATTTCTTGATAATGACATCAATATTTAATTATAAGTAATCAATATTAGTAAATACATTAACAACTTGCATATCTAGAGTGTTTAGGAGGTTGCTGCAGATTTTTATTTCGGTATGATAACATATTTCCAACTGAAATGGAATATGAAGTATTGGCTTTTTTATTTGTGTGCTCCGCCTCTCATCTTTGACTCACTGTAAACTAAAGGTTGGAGGCGCATGGCGAAACATATTTCACCCTTAAACTGATGCCACACGTG
The DNA here is from genome assembly GCF_903798145.1 of Danio aesculapii. Classification (NCBI taxonomy): domain Eukaryota; kingdom Metazoa; phylum Chordata; class Actinopteri; order Cypriniformes; family Danionidae; genus Danio; species Danio aesculapii. Next base: position 38,624,780 of record NC_079437.1, read on the forward strand.
AAGGACTGCAATTCCAGAGCCGAAGTAAATCATCTGATTTTGTGTAAAGATTACCTACAGTTTTTGAATGTTCACCTTAAAACTAACGATGTGCTTTAGTAAAAAAAAGAAAAAAAAAATTGTACATTTTAATTAATACTGACTTTAAAGGCTATAGCTGCGTCCAAAATCACATACTTCCATAATTTATAGTACGCTAAAAACAGGATGCGAGCCGATTAGTTTGTCTGAATTCATAGATTTCGAAAATCAGTATGCGAGAACTACCCGGATGACCTACTACTTTCGGCATAATTCTGAAGTGTGCAACGGATGCACTACGCTATCCCATGATGCATGGCGAGAGAATTCATTAATGGGAATCGACGCAACTGACGAGGGTAGGTCACATGATCACGACAAAATGGCGGATGTAGTACATCCGAGTTCCGTTCATACTGCTCACATTCAAACTGTATAGAACGTACGTTTCTAACATCTGAGTAGTAAATTCAAATTCAAATGCAATACCTACTGAGTAGTAGGGGTTTTAGGACGCAGCCCATGTCAGTCTTTAAAGATTTCGTTTTTCTGTTCGAATTGTATTACGAAATTAATAGAATGAATTTTAAATCTGGAACATAATGAATGTATAACATACTTTAAAATGGTAAAATAGCATTTTATTTTTAAATAGATGCCTCATTGAAAGACACATACAAAGTTCCCTAGTTATCTTATGCTGTATGCATGTCTTTTAAATGAAATCGGGATGTGAAAATGCTGTCTAGATAGACAACAAACTAGGTTTTGAAAGGGAACTATTTTCAATGTATGTGTGAGTTTTTCTCTAGACTGTCTGTCAGGTTTGTTTCTTGTTTCTGTCTTGAGGCATGGTGTCGGGACAGATTGTGTAGCACACAACCGGTTCCTCTAACCCTGATATAGAACACAGTGTTTACAGATTGAGCCATTGTGTCTCTTAGGCAGTCGTTAACCTGACGTTTCTTATAGGAGAGAACAGGGCATCATTTCCCCCGGGCTAGAGCTCACATTAAAGCCTGCCATCTCTATCCCTGTAGCTGTCTCACTGATATCCTCCAGCTCGTCTTGTTCACTATAAGTCAAGACAGTTAACATTTTGCATCTATATTGCATAGAGAAAAAGGTGGTTTGACTTGAGTGCATGTCAGAAGATAAATGTCAGGGTATTGATTCACTCTGTAGTACTTGCTAAAAGCATGAGATATTTAGGTTGCTGCTTACTGCAGACTTGAAACGCATTTTATGATGCAATGATACTGTCATAATGTTTGATAGGGCATTTATTTAAAGGTACAGACGGATTTATGCTTGTACATACACATACAAAATATGTTTGCTGTTTGTTTAAACTATTTATTTCAAATGAGCTGAAACAACTAAATTCTTAAGTCTTTTTGTGCGACAACTTAATTGTTTTGTTCAATCCACTTAAATAAAAAAATCAGTTAACTTAATTTTTTATGTTTTTCCAACACAAATTGACACAAAAAATCAAATGTCTTTAATTTTATATTGTTTTAATACATTTTTTCAGTTTTAAATTCCGAATGTTTGATATTGTTTACCAGTAAACATTTTTAAGACAAAGGTTTTTCAATTAAAAGGGGTTTTAACATACACTACCTGACAAAAGTGTTGTCGTCGATCCCAGTGGTAAGAGCAACAAATAATAACTTGGCTTCTAGTTTATCATTGGGAAAAGTGGCAGAAGGTAGATTTTTCTTTTGAATCATCTGTTGAACTGCATGCCAATGAACACTAATACTGCAGAAGACCTATTGGAACCCACATGGATCCAAGATTCTCATAGAAATCAGTCAAGTTTGGTGAAGGAAAAATTGTGGTCTGGGATTACATTCAGTATAGGGGCGTGCAAGAGACCTGCAGAGCGGATGGCAACATCAACAGTCTGAGGTATCAAGACATTCGTGCTGCCCATTACGTTACAAACCACGAAAGAAGGCAAATTCTTCAGCAGGATAGTGCTCCTTCTCATGCATCAGCCTCCATATCAAAGTTCCTGAAAGTAAAGAAGGTCAAGGTGCTCCAGGTTTTTCCAGCCCAATCACCAGACATGAAAATTATTGAGCATGTCTGGGGTAAGATGAAGGCATTGAAGATGAATTCTGGGAGTCCTGCAAGAACGCATTCTTTGTCATTCCAGATGAATGGATGTATAGATGCAGTCCTCCAAGCTCATGGGAGTCATACACAATATTAATTCTTTATCCACTGCACCTTGACTATATATTCTATTCTGTACATTATTATAAGTGACAAGCCTTTTGACTAAGCAAAGTCAGAGCTTACTGTTCTAATTAAATCATTAAAAATCAAGGCATGATCATGCTTTATTTTGGTAAATAAAATAAATAAATGTCATATAAGCCCTTTCTGATGCCTAAATGATCACCTAGAAGTCAAGTTATTATTTGTTATTCCTAAAACTTGGATAGGTGACAAGACTTTTGTCAGGTAATGTATTTAGTGAGTTTATTACTCTAATTACACTTTAAATTTAAATTTAAAATAATAAATGTTATATTTGCACACTGTCGAACTGCTTTTTGAACGTAATGGTATATTTTAACAAAACATTTATTTTAACTAAACAATATATTTTAACTAAATTAATTTGTTGCATGTAAAATAAATGTTTTTTTAATAAAATACTTAATTGGTTTTCGTACTCAGTTGTGAAACTGAGCAAATTTAACAGCACGCTACATGCATACCTGGAAATGTGTTCTTATTTCTTTATGGTTTTGAATCCCACTGTCACCTCCATAATTGTACCACCATTACATTCATATTATAGATGAAAGTTATGAAAATTATAGTGGCATAAACGGTTTCCCCCACAGAAACCCCTCTATTAAGGGTTTCCAACCTCATATTATGTGTAAGCTGTCTAATGATGATGATGAGATAATGATGAAGATTTTCTTTGTTCTGTTAGGGTGTGTATTCTGGGGGTTTTGGCGCTGGTGATCAGCTGGAGTTCATTGGGTCTGGAACTGACAGTCTCCTCGGTGAGTGTCTCCAATGTTGTAGCGATGCCTCTGTTCATAATGTCTCCTGCACATTCTCAAATAATAGCTGCATAGAGAATTAACTACAGACTCCACTTATAGATTACTTCTGCCATTAGCAGTTTAGGTGCTGTAATAGTGATACTAGGTTTGGGTGATATATCAAAACAAAATATTCATTCGCTTTCGGCTTAGTCCCTTATTTATCAGGGGTTGCCACAGCAGAGTGATCCAACAACTATTCCAGCATATGTTTCACGCAGCAAATGCCTTTCCAGCTGCAACACAATACTGGGAAACAAAAACAAAATGTCTTGGAGAAATTCATTTCTTATTTTCTGCATGTTCTAACTGATATCAAATCATCAAACAGACTTTTGTTCCATGGCTTTGAAGACACATTGCATATATAACAATAGCAAAATAATAACATATGCTAAAATTATATTTAAATGTATAGTTCACCCAAAAATTATGCTTTTGACAAAAGTTATTCCCCCCATTGTTTCAAATCTGTTTGAGTTTCTTTCTTCTGTTGAACACAAAGGAAGATACTCTGAAGATATTCAACCATTGACTTGATTTGTTCTTACTATGGATGTCAGTGGCTTCTTTTTTCCAACATTCTTCAAAATATCTTGTTTTGTGTTTAACAGAAGAAAGAAATTCATAAAAGTTAGTAAATTGTAAGGATATATGATAAATTTTATATATAAAATTAAACATTGCTATCCATTATTAGATCATTATAATCACAGGTAAAGCCGCACACATTATAGCTCATTTCAATGATATGATACTGGTTTCTATATTAATTGTATGAACAATATTAGTCTGAATACATTTAACAACGATTTAAAATAAGCAGACATAGACATTCTTCAATGGTTATATTTAAGATAAGTGGCAAGAGGAGTGGGATACATGAACAAATAAAAAAATGTATGAAATACATCCTGAAATTTTAAACATCAATATTTAATACATTTTAAGATTATTTGATCTAGTGATTTTTACCAGGCGTCATTGGACATACAAGACAAACACATGGTAAAAACCCCACTCAGTGTTTGTTCTGCAAACTTCATATTACTATAAAGCACATTCTATTGGACTGTCCTGATTTTAATGACTGCAAAAGGCTTTTTTTTTAATGAAATAAACTTACACAAGGTGATATTCAGCAAAGTGTCACCAGGAAAATGTTTACAATTGTCATCATGTATTGATATGTGACTTTAAAATCTGATTTATGTATTGTTTTGTTTGTGGTTTTTAGCTGTATATTTATATTAATAAATATGTTTTGCTATGAAAACAGCCATTGTTCCTGTCATGGCAAAAAATACAAATATATTAGATGAAAAGCGGACAAACAAAAACTGCAGCTAAAAACTGTTAAAAAGAAAATATTAAAAATGAATAAAGAGTGAATTGGGAAGTAGAATGGAAAAGGGACTGTTTCCCTCTGTTGTAAGAGTTCAATGCTTGCATGGATTGTTCATAACACAGTGTTTGAACAGATTTCCATTCCAGTTGAGAACATCATCAGTTCTGTTTTGACTGACTTTAAACTACAATATCTGTTGACATAACTTTTAATTAAAATTTAGCAACCAAACCAGAAGAATTAAGCATTTTCATGGAGCTGTCCATTTCTAAATCTAGTCACATCTTACAGAAAAGGTTATTTACATATTAGGAATGTATCAACCTACCATTTGTTAAAATATAAAAGTAAACTAGTATATATACTATCCCATGGGTTGTTTACTACTATAGCCTATTCAAGCGAGTTGTTTCAAAATAACCAAACCCCTTTTTTTCATGTGTTTCTTATAGGGAAGTTAGATTATGTTCTCTCTCAAAGAAATGAAACCAATTTCAGGGATCTAAAGATGAAGATTGTTTATGAGCTGGACTATTTTTTTGACTTGACTTGTCATCTTAAAGACACAACACTGTCAAATCACTAAAGCCCAGCCAGCTGTCAGAATGCTAATTAAATCTCTGTCGCTGAAAATAACTACTTCAAAAATATACACGCCAGTTCAAATGTTTGGTATGCTTATACTGAGGGAAATGTATTTGATCAAAGCATCCACTTATGACAGTAATATTATAAAACTGACATCACAAAATTGCTTAAAGGGATAGTTCATCCAGACATGAACATTCTGTTGCTATTTACCCATTATTTACTTGTTTAAAATCATTGAGTTTCTTTCTTCAGTTAAACATGAGAAGGTATTTAGAAAAATGTTGGAAACCTGTTACCACTGGCTTTCAAAGCAGGGTTCAACGCAAAAGGATTTTTTCTACTGGCCCAATAAGGCCTAATAGGGCCTGTAGTTCAGATTTTTACTTGCCCTGCCAAAATTTTCACTGGTCCCACCAAAAAAAAAAAAAAAAAAAAAAAAAAAAAAGAGGTTAGCTATTTCTTAGCTACAAATTTTAAATAATGTTTCAAAGGCCAAACCTAATTGTAATACATACACTATTTATTCAGCATAACTTTTCTTTAAATACAACTAACAATTTAAAAATTACAATTGTGATGTAACTAAACTTGATGGTGTTTGTATAAATGTATGTGTGTGTGTGTGTGTGTGTGTATATATATATATATATATATATATATATATATATATATATATATATATATATATATATATATATATATATATATATATAAATCAGTTATTAGTAATGAGTTATTAAAACTATTATGTGTAGAAATGTGTTGAAAAAAATCTGCACTCTGTTAAATTAAAATTGGGAAAAAATAAACATGGTGGCTAATATTTCAGGGGGGCTAATAATTCTGACTTCAGCGCTGTATAATTTTGACACCCTCAGATATCGTCACCAAATATATATCAGAGATGGAAGACTTACTCATACATAGCTTCATTTCAGTTGTAAAGTTTTGTAAAAATCTATCTATTGAAGTAATCAATTTATAAAAAATAGCTAATATACACTCTAGGTTTAAATTATAGAGAGAAATAACAGATGAAGCGAGACTGCTGTCAGATCATCAAGCAGATCAATGTTAATCTTTCTTTCGAGGTGTCAGTGTGCAGAAATGAATAAAACAATAGGCCTAATACAAAATATTATTAGATTAAAACATGAAAAAAAATGATCAGATTGTAATTTCGGTCAATTTTCCTATCGGATAAACAGCACTTGGTAATAATTCAGCTTGCTTTTACTTTTGTATTCGAAAGTTTTGGTGTGGATTTGAGCATGATTGCGGGATTCACATATGCCAAATGAACCGCGCTAGCTGGGCAAACGAGAAACAAACGTCTAGGTGTGAAAGCACCCTAAGACTGAATTTGCATGCAATTGACAAACAGTCGCTGCCAAATAAAACTCTAGTGACATCATCCTGTCTACTGTCCCGAGCGTCTTACACGCTGGCCCTGTGCCATCAGGCAGTCCTTATTGTCTAGCCCTGCAAAGTATTGATTTTTTTCTACTATGGATGTCAATGATTACAGGTTTTATAAATGTTCTAGAAGAAGAAAGAAACTCAAAGTTTTGTAAGCACTTAAAAGAAAGTAAATAGTGAGTAAACATTAATTATGCCTTTAAAATAACTAGTTCTGTTGTGATCTATATAAAATGTGAATTATTCCTGTGATGTTATGCTGAATTTTTTTCAGTGTTACAACATGGTTGTTCTTATTTATGACAAATTTAGTCAATAAATGATCTGCACAGAAATGCTGATGTTGAAACATTTCTAAACTTCAGGGGGTGGGAAAGTCAAATATACTCCTTAAATGCTCATAGTTTGCATTTCTTTCACATTTTAGGGCTTCAGTGACTTCTGCGCAGCTCCTGACATGTACATTACCAAGGTGTCAGAGGAGTACACGATTATCAAGAAAGGTACATTTGAATTGTTTGAAACTATTGCATATCTTTCTCATTTCATCAACCTCCTGCTGATTTGTGAATAAGATGCTGAATCCAGCAGGTGTTACAGTGATTCACTCATGAGTGTGTCTGAATTTAGCCTGATGGAGGTGTGTGTTCTCTGAGGAATGAACAGCCATGCACTCTTTCATTTCCTGTTGGCTCAGAGAGGAAGCGTTCCTTCTGACTTTCCCTTCCTCACTTTATCAGCATTACTCAACACAGCAGTTCCTTTTCAAAGTGACCTTATTAGCCACAGGAGACTGGATGCTCTCAGTAAATCAATGTGAAGAGACAACAGTGTGGGTGCTGTTTTTGTGTGTGTGTTCCTTTTTGGGTGGCTGCAGCAAAATGATGATTATGATGACGTTGATGATGGTGGAGTCTTTTTAAGCCTAATGTAGGTGGTCTCAGAGTTCAGCACATTGGAAATTGGTGTTCCTGTGACATTCCTTGGAAAGGAAACATTTGCACTGGCCAGGACATGTGAATTTTATTCAGTTTTTTTTTTAATAAATTGGTTTCATTACGTGAAACTTGCACTTCTGTGCATTGGTTAGAAAGGGGCATTTTCAGAAGGAAATTAATTCACCTGAAGTCGAAGAGTTGCCTGTTATACAGCATAATACCACTAAGTGCAATTGCCTCAGATCTTGAGGAAAATAAAGCGGGTAGAAAATGTTTACTGGGAAACAGGGTTGAGTTGGGGGCTACTGCATTGCTAGACAGTACCACACCTAGAACATGTATTCATAAGCACGCACACACAGGCATTCTTACGATGGAAGTGCAGGACCAGTACATTCAGAGCTGCTTTTAATGCTCCTACATTAACTTTCATTCAGGTTTAGCACAATAATGTTTTGATGTGCTATTCATTTTGTATGTTTTTTGTTTGTGAATTTGTGTATTTTTCAATGCAGCTTTAAAACTGAGCTCAATTGGACATATTAAATATTAAACATTAAACTGTTGCTTCCAAATCTTTCCAATTTTTTTTGTGAAAATGTACATTTTATTCACCCTTAACCATTGTTTCTAAAGGAGTTCGCTGACACAGAGATTAGTTGAGATGACAGAGGCTTTTCAATTAGCCAAGATATTCATGAATTGCATGATAATTAATTGATGATTGGCAATATTCAGGTAAAATTGAAGAACAAACTTTGGTTGGACAAAATCAGGCCAGTTTGTTTGGAGTTTAGCAGGGAAGTGAGTCAAATTGCTGAATCAGACTTTCTGAAAAAGTTTACTATAGACCTTTATTCTTAGAATGCAAAATTACCCATTATGCTTTGCGTGTATTCATAAGGAGGATGCTAAGAGCGTCCGGTTGCCAGCTTGATGCTTATAAACAGTCACATTCGGACAGCTCTGAAACGATAGTTTTAATGTATTTTATTTGCTTTTAAACGTCTTGTTGATCAGCGCCACCTCCTGGACTGATTATTGAAATAATGCGATCTAATGGGAATGAAAAACAACATTTTGCGAGTCATTTATCATTACCGTCAGACAACATCTTGTGCCATTTAAATGAAGCATCGTCATCGCTAAAGTGATCTTTTTTTTTTTTTGTCAAATATAAAACCAACCTAAACAAATGGAGTTCACCAAAATGTTTGGCACACACAGTTTGTACTGTCCCACTAACACATTGATTGAAAGACTGGCACAAAGTGAAAATAAAGTGGCATTTTGAAATGACAGAAAAACAAACATCATGGTAAATAATTCACAATACTAACTAACTAAATAAAACATAACTGCTCCCGATTAGAATCAACATGCAAGTCAGCCAGCAGAGTATCAGTAACATACTTTTATTTTTTGGAAAAAGCATGGTTTAGCAACATGTTAAGTTTCATGCCAGTAATCTGGTTTGCTCTGTAATGCAGTGATCTATTGCATGTGTGTGTCTGTGTGTGCATTGAGGAGCTGCTGAGTACAGTATAACAGCTGACCAGTCGTGAACACTGACGCTGTATTTCAGCATCTGATCTGACAGCAGACACTGAATTAGGAGAACGTTTTTCTCTCACGCTTGATCCGCATCTGACAGAAGTATAATGGCTTTAACACACACCTTTCAAAATCAAGGTTGTCCCTCCCTTAACCACTCAAAACGGTATTGACAACCATTTTCTGATCAAGATTAACCAGTTGTAAACGCTGTAAATGGAAGTTCTCAGCATTCTACTGCAAGACGCTGGTTGTTACGGCGCCATCCATGCTGCAATGAGGAAAATAGTCTATAGATTGTAAACCCCTTCGAGCTAGTATTGGTAAATGGTTATGTAAAAGGTGGTTGAAGTTCTGAGGCTCTGCCTTCCTTGATGTGGAAATCCTCTCTGGTTAATTTTTATTGTTCAGTCATTGGAGGTCAGATGGCTTAAAACACAAACACAGAAGAGCTGTTTTTTTTTTTTTTTTTTTTTGTCAGAATGAAAGTTTTGAGGTAAAAGCACTTTGAATTATCACTTTCATTTCATATTAACTGGAAACAAGTCAATTTCACAATACCATATATCTCAAAAAAGAATTAACATTAACATTTCCCATAGACCATTTTCACATTTCCGGGTTTCTCAGTAGTGGAAGTCGTCATTGAGTAAACTTAGAGGGCAGTGAAGAGTACAACAAATTATTTTACAATCTATTTGCTGGAATAGTAAAAGAAAAACTTGACAATGATGTTATAAAGACTTTTAGAAAAAGGAAAAAAATAGTGTGAGACTGATAACGACAGCCAGAGGAAAGAATAACGTCAAATTTACTGTCCTGTCCCATAGACATAGCATTAGAAACACCTTGCATAAGCGGTAATTCGTTTTTGCTAGTTTGAAGCAAAGATGATATACTACATACATAAATGCATATAAATGTTCATGCGTTTTTTAAAATACGAATATTAAAAACTTTCAAGGATTTAAGATGCTGATGACCGTTAAACACGTCATAACAGGCTTATGAAAAGGGTGAAACCACAGTTCCTTTGCGTACTTGGTGCATACTTTAACCTTTCAGAAATCTCATACATCGCCATTATTCCTGTGCAATTATTCTATTTATTTATAATAATTTTTCAGTTATTATAAAAAGCAATTATTCCTGTGTGTTTCTTTGCCATTATTGATTGGATGACACAACTGCATTTCCTTTGATTGTATTTATATAGGGTGACCTTATATATGACATCCATTCTCATGATATTTAATAGCTTGTCATGAGAGTGAAATAATATGTTTTAGTGACATTCAGAAACATCTGAAATCTATAGTGAAAACCAGCCTACTGATACTTTTTAATGTCAAATACTGTAAAGTTTGTTGGTTTGTTTGCTTTATTTCAAATTTCAAAACACATTTCAAAACAACAGATGTTGACCAAAGTGTTTTACAGCAATCTGTATTATATATTACTATGTAAACTTTGACTGGAGTGCTTAATTGCAGAGCTTTTGCAAATATATCCACATCACCATGATCAGATGCTTCAGTTTTATCATGTATTTTGTCATTGAGGGGAAAGTGTTCAGCACATAATTAAATATTCATCTTTATGGAAATTCCAGCAATTTGGGATGTTTGCTGACAGTGTACTTCTGAAAAATATAGCCATTTTTTTGTGCATAATGAATATCCCCTGAGTAAAGAATGAAAAACATCTTCATATTGTATAAGTAAATCAGTCCCTTTAAGATGCTGAGCTCTTAATGGTCTAGCATCACTGCTACGCAGGTAACTGAAGTGTCATTTTGAATGCCTGTGGATGCTTTTATGCATTAATATAGCATAAGCAGGTTTGATATGTCAGCTTTGGCCTCGGTTATGATTAATCAGTTTGTTGGTCTGCTTAGAAGAAGTACATCTATAGCAAAGCCAACGTCTGGAGAACAGAGCACATGAGAGAAAGATAAGAAGAGAGGAAGAGAAAAGCGCTGAAGGATGAGGATGATAAACCATGTGACTATCAGCTTCACACACCCATGTAATTGTGTGTCTTCTGGACTCTATTCTTGTCTTTGTTCCTCCTATCTTCAGTCTTCCTCTCATTTGCTCCAAATAACTTGTTAAAGGGACAGTTCACCCAGAATTGAACTTTCTTTATCATTATTTACACATCATTAAGCCTTTCTAAACCTAGTCACAACAAGTGTTTCTAATAGTTGCCATGAATAAAACATGAATTAAAAATATGCGCTATATTTAAAAAAAATATTCAGTGCAATAATATTTTATTTCTGTAACAGTGGTGTTGTTGGCAATGTTTATTATTTTGAATAAATGTAAAAATAAAGAGTTTAGTTGCAAACCTCTAAGTCCCAACTGAAATTTTCTTCTCATATTATCATTTTTCTCAGGCTCCTACATCTTTATTCAGTAATTTCACATTTATTGCAAAAGAATAGCTCATTTTATCACTTTTAACATTTTAAGAACATAAACATAAGAGCCTGAGATAAATTCTATTTGTATAAGAAAATTACAGATATCACTTAGAGGTTTTTGCATCTCTACTCTTCATATGTCCTAAAACTAGATGAAATTAAAGTTCATAAAACCAGACCAAATCTCACATTATTATAAAAAGAAATGAAATAAGAATGTAACAAAAGGACTAAAACTAAATTGCTAACTGAAAATATAAACTGAAAAAATATATACTTTAAAGGGCACCTATGGTGAAAAATCTACTTTACAAGCTGTTTGGGTAGAAATGTGTGTAAGTATAGTGTATAAACTGTCATATTGGGGTGAAATAAACACACCCAGTCCTTTTTTTTTTTTTTAATTTAACAACATAAAAACGGTGTACCAATTGGAGCGGTTTTCAGATCGACCGCAACTTGACGTAGGAGTGCGGTCCCCCCGCCCACCAATATTGATTGACAGCTGTGCACATTAACATGTCCCGGTAGTCACGTGTATAATCATATCAACAAGAGAGGACGAACGCAAAGCAACCGGGAATAAAAGGTGTGTTCAGTTCGCTAGGATCATCAATCATCATCAAACGTGATCAAGAGTGAGTTTTACAAGTTTAAAATGTTTTAAATCAGAGCATGTGTGTTATGAATAACAGCGATTCACTTCAGATGCACTTAATCAGCACAGCCGCGTGTCAGAACAATTGTAAAAGAAGACGCTCTCTCTCTCTCTCTCTCTCTCTCTCTCTCTCTCTCTCTCTCTCTCTCTCTCTCTCTCTCTCTCTCTCTCTCTCTCTCTCTCTGTGTGCGTGCGTGTGTGTGTGTGTGTGTCTGCGCTGTGTGTGTGTCTACACTATGTGTGTGTGTGTGTGTATGTGTCAGCGCTATGTGTGTGTGTCCTCGCTGTGTGTGTGCGTGAACTTTGTAATGACATTGTGTGTGACTCATTGTTGCAACTCCACAAAAAAGTGCATCAAATACTGATTGTTAAAGTTCTTACTGTAGTATTTCTCACACACGTTACGTGAGATCTGCTTCCTGAGGCAGCCGATGGTGGCGATTGCTGATAGGCACGTGGGAACGGTGGTCGGGGAGAACTAGCCTTAAAGGCCCAGTACAAAAAAACAGCAGCAACTTTTTTCAGCTATAATATAGACACTTCAAACAGCTATAATAAATAATCTGATGGGTGTTTTGAGCTGAAACTTTACAGACACTTTCTGGGGACACAAAAGACTTATAATAAATATGAAAAAAGGGGTAACCTATGTGCCCTTTAAAGATAAGTCGGTGTTATAAGTGTATAATATAACATACATTGACTTATAATATGTCAAGTCAAAGAGTTGAAATGAAGAGCCAATTTCTATTAATGAGCTTCGCTCTGACGTGCAGCTCTCACACATACACACACTGCATGATATACTCTAAACACGGACAAATATAAACCCAATCTTAGTAACGTTAACCTATTTTGCTCACAAGATGTCAATAAAGGCTAAATTATAATTAAACTTGACAAAAGAGAGTGATGGTGATGGATCGTGCTGTATTTTTAAGCTATGGTGTCAAAGAACACACACCCAGCACTTAATATCATCTGCATGAACAGATGACAGTTGATCTTGGTAATCTTAGTGATGTTTCGCTTCAAATTTTACAATAAACATGATAAATTGGCAAAAGATACAATAAAACATACCTCATGCCTCTCCGGAGTGGAGCTGAATAAATGTATAATCTGTAAATCTTTCATTTTGCATTTTCAAAATTAAGTTAAATATAAGCTTTAAAATAACTAATGGAGGGAAACTATCATTGTTTTCTTGCTTGAAAGCATTGTAGCTTATCAAACACCGCCTGAGATGTGCATATTAATAATCTCAGAGCTACATAAGTCTGGGTTCTCTTGATGGCGTCAGGTCTGGATGAACGACCTAAAGTAGTCATTCGTGCGAATGCGGTGGGCATGGCCCATGAGTGTCACCACAGTTTGTTTTGTCTTCTGATTGGCCCGTTGTGCACTGGGGTTTTACACTCATGGAATTTACATGATAACAAGTGAACAATGGTCTCTGAGGCTCACGGTATGTTCTTTGCATAAACTGATCTCTTATTATTCTACTATGCCTTGGTATACCCAGATTTTCATTATAGGCCACGTTTAAAGTTTTGAGTGCATTGGGTATGGTCAATAATCTAACCTACAGTATGGTAAAAAGAACCACAAAAGTTCTTATTCACATGATTGATTTTGATCAAAAATTTGGTGACAAAATACCTTGATCAAGAAAGTCTGTTTTGCTAGTGGAATTGTAGAATTTGTAACGCTATTCCAGAATAAGTATCGCTCACAATGGCACATGGATTAATGTAACATGGATTAACGGATGATTTCAAAGGAGCATCTTCAAAATATGCTTGCCAGACTTTAGCTCACACCTTTGCACAAGTTCTCAGAATAAGATATGGTACAGTAATTCAGCCAGAAGCATTAATGGCTGTGGATGGAAAGCAGAGAGAAAGGGATCAGTGAAGATTTGAGTGTGTTCCTTCTGGCTATCACTGTCCTAGACTCGTGAGTCACCCTACTGCGCTTCACTAGAATAGAACCGAGACGCTTCTGTACTTACAAATAGCACTCGTCCCTTCTGTGAGGAAAGCCCAGCATGTCTTCTGGGCTCGGGTGTTTAATATAGATTCGAGGTATTTAAAGAGGCTTTTTACAGACTAATGCATTTCCACAATAATTAAAATGGTAAATCTCACTAACTGTATTAATATCTACTTTATTCCTACTGATGTTGGTTTCAGAAAGACCTAACCATAAACACAAACCACCAACTTTACTCTTATCCGTTTATTACTTTAAAAGACCAGCGTGATCTGACAATCATTATCCAGAGGATGATAATGTGTAACACTGCCATAAATGAGGTTGGTGTCGTGATCTCGTTCTCATTCCGAGTGCGCATTAGTTCGGGCAACCTGAAAATATGCCGAATTTGTTGATTCGAACGTTTAGTAACTAAACTTATGGGACAGTTGTTGTGTAATTTTATTGGTGTTTCCAAATATGTGATGTAATCGTAAGTTTGGCAAACAGTTTTGGTGAATTTTGATGTTTTCTCATTCAGACAGAATGCCCAAGCATACTGCCCGAGCGGTGTTTCAAAGATGGCCGCTGAGTGAACTGACTTGCCTTAAAGGGGCTTTAGTTTAATACATTGATAATTCTTGCTTACAGCATGCGTATTCGTGTTCAGTATGCTGATTAATGCAAACAAGATGCAACGCTAGACACACACTCATTCATGCTAGTAGGCTAGCATAATAGAAACATACTAGCAATGCTAAAATATTCGTGCTTAATAATTCTTCGTGCTAAAATACCATTAATTCATTTTTTGATGCAAACCAACACCATGCTGATTGATGCAAATACTGTTAGCAATGCTAGACACATGGGCTGCGTCTGAAACCACCTACTACTCAGTAGGTATTGCGTTTGAATTTAAATGTACTACTCAGCCATTAGAAAAGTATGTTCTCGGACGTACTACATCATCCATTTTGTCATAATCACGTGACCTACCAGTATGAGTTGCGTCGCTTCACTCCCATTCAGGAATTCTCTCACGGGGCATTATGGGATAGCATATCATGCATCGAATGCACACTTCAGAATCTCGCCGGAAGTAGTAGGTCATCTGGGTACTTCTCACATACCGATTTTCGAATTCTATGAAATTTGACACGTTAATCGGCTTGCATACTGTTTTTAGCGTACTATATAGTATGGAAGTATGCGATTTCGGACGCAGCCACACTAATTCATGCTAATAGGCTAACACATTAGGAACATGCTAGCAATGTTAAATGTGTTAGAATGATTAATGTTAGAATATCACTAATTCATTTTTTGAGGCAAATCAACACCATGCTGATTGATGCAAACAATGTTAGCAATGTTAGACAACACTAATTTATGTTAATAGGCTAACATATTAAAAACATGCTAGCAATGTTAAGTGTGTTAGAATTATTTGTGTTTGTGTTAGAATACCACTAATTGTTTTTTTAAATGTTTCAACATCATACTCACTGACGCAAACAATATTAACAATGCTAAATGCACACTAATTCATGCTAATAGGCTAACATATTAGAAACATGCAACAACAAGTTAACTTTTAAATTTAAATGTCTTTATCAAAACTGTTAGAACACTTTCAGTTTGAACACTAACTATAGAGGCAGGCATTATAACCATTTTTAAAATGTGTAATTAAATAAGTTATTCAAAATAAAATCCATATAGCTGTTTTTAACTGTGTGTTTCATTCTAACATTAAAATCACAATAGAAAACATGAAATGCGTTTCTTCATCTACTACAGTTTCTTATTACTTTGAATATGTGTGCGTCTGTTGTCTAGGAATTTTCTCATAAAAAAAAAAAAATTTCTGATGCAAAAACATGAATTCACTTCAGAAGAGTCTTTCAAAATAACATTTTCACTGCGGTTAAAATTCGTGGTTATAGTGAGGTTTGCACCTTCACTATGGTTTATAACTCGTACACAATTATAGGCTTTATTTATTGTAAAAAATATTTTTTAGGAAAATACTTCATAAAATATGGCAACAGACGGTCAAAGCTTCATTCTAAGTCTCATTCTCATTGATTTTATTCTCAATAGAAGTTTTGAATGCAAATATGAAAATTTTGTGCAGTCTTATTTGAACAGCCAGAATGACCACTTTGGCCATTCTAATAGTTAAAGAATTGCGATTAGTTTATATTAATTTGGCTTACCAAAAAAAATAATAATAATAATTCAATTCATCTTTATTTCTATTGCACTTTGTAGCTGTAGACTGTGTCAAAGCAGCTTAACATAGAAGTTCTAGTAAATTGAAACAGTGTCAATCCAGTTTTCCAAGTTGAAGTTCAGTTCAGTGTGGTTTAATTTTCACTGATGAAAGTCCAAATACTGAAAAGCAAATCCATCGATGCGCAGCTCAACAAATCCCAAACCAAGCAGGCCAGTGGCCATAGTAGCGAGGAACGAAACTAAAGGAAAATAACTTTGAGAGAAACCAGGCTCAGTTAATGCTTAACTACATAGTCTCACTGGATATAAGGCAATATTAACTAATGTTGAGCAATACAACTTTTGTTAAATTATTACAAAATGAAAATGCCCACTATAATTCTCCTCCATTACAAGCACATCTTACTCAGAAGAACTCATTCATTGTAAGATCTTATTTATGAAGTGTTTCTCGCCTTTTCTCCTGTGTTCTGGCATGCGCCCAGCCTCTCATGAATCAGGATTTTACAGCCTGTAGTCATCACAGCGTGAGTGGGATTTTAAGCTCTGCCTCCACTCAGATCGTTTTTGGAAGTCATCCCATTGTCTTTGATATGGGCATCACCAGTCAGCCAGTACTACAATACAATTACCGGAGGTCATTTACACATGATGTATGGAGCACTGAATACTGTTAGAGCCCATAAATCCAGCCAGAACCTACACTTCTACATTATAGACCAGTTTTGCTCAATTCAGTCTTTCACATAGAGCCATCCATGAGTGTAATTGAGAGGCCCATTTATTCCCCTAATCATTGCTGTAATTATACCATTTATTGGCCAATCAGGGAGGCAGGTTGTTTGGGTAAGAGAATAGACTTGTTCATGGGTCATTTTTAGATGCTTTACTGCTGCCGTTTTTGCCAGTGGCCGCTGCCATGTATGTGTCCACGTGGGTAATGATAGTGATGAAAGCATCACTCCTCCTCAACAAGCCCACCGCTTTGACGCATGTTTCTGTTTTTGATCCACATCCACGCAACATGCTGCAAGCTGCGCATGAAGATGGCCCAAGACTCCATCTGCGTTGGCGTGTGGACGTTTGTGAGAGGACTGTGTGAATTAGTAGCATTTCCTGTGCAGAAATAGAAAGTGTTTTTTTTTTAACTGCAGTCTGGATTCTCAGTGCATGATGTACATTATAATCACACGTCATTGATTTATTGAGTGATGGGATAAGTACGATTTCAGAAGAAATTTGTGTTTTTTTCAGCAAGGACATGTTAAAGGGATGGTTCGTCTAAACCAGGGGTGGGCAAACTCGGTCCTGGAGGGCCGGTGTCCTGCACAGTTCAGCTCCAACTCTGATCAAACACACCTGCTTATAGATAATTAGTCATCTTGAAGACACTGATTAGCATGTTCAGGTGTGTTTGATTAGAGTTGAAGCTCAGCTATGATGGACACCGGCCCTCCAGGACCGAGTTTGCCCACCCCTGGTCTAAACCTGCATGTGTTTGTCTGTTCTGTTGTACACAAAAGATTTTTGAAGGATGTTGATCCCAATTCATGGTCCCCATTGACTTCTGTAGTTGGAAAATGATTCAGCGGGGAAAATACGTTTTGAACACGCCACCATTTTTCTCAGAAAACTTATTTCTGAAGGTGCCGTTAATTTTCCCTTGATGTTGGTAACAACCAAAGAAATTCATATATGCAAAGAAAACAAATCTAATTAGTTACCAAATTAATTTATGCCTAATAAAATGAAATGACGCAGTGAAAAAGTATTGAACACATGAAGAAATGGAGGTGTAGAAAGGCAGAGAAAGCCCAGACAGCAGCTGAAATCTCTGTTATTCAGCAACTCTCTGCCCTTCGTCATTGTAAATTAATATTAACTGCTTGAGATTAACATCTACATTAGCAGGATAATGAGGATGAAACCAGGGTGGACATTTCACCAAGACAATGATCCAAAACACAGCCAAGCAAACCCTCAAATGCTTTCAAAGAAAATCGAGCTGTAGAATGGCCCAGCCAATCACCTGATGTGAATATAATAGAAATCACAAACTAAAGATCAGATTTGGATAGACGAGACCCACAGAAACATCAAGATTTTCTAACTTTTTTCTGTGGGAGTCTGTGGAAAAACTCATACCGGAGCAATTCATGTGACATATGAGAGATGTGTTTAGGCTGCCATCATCAAAAAACCTTTTAGATAAAGTGTTAAACACATTTCAGTAGTTCAGTACTTTTTTCTTGTGTCATATTTTTGTTACCACACATAACAATTTTTTTTGTTTTGTTCTATTTTTATGTCTGTATTATTTGGGTTTTTACCAAAATCTGGTTCAATTCCATGTCTACAGGTCCTTAAGAAATATTATTCCCAAAAAATAAACATGATGTGTTCAATACTTATTTTCCCCATTGTAACTATGCAAGTCAATTCATTCATTCATTCATGTTCTTTTTTGGCTTAGTCCCTTTATTAATCCGGGGTCGCCACAGCAGAATGAACCACCAACTTATCCAGCATATGTTTTTACACAGCGGATGCCCTTCCAGCTGCAACCCATCACAGGGAAACATCCATACACACTCATTCACACACATACACTATGGACGATTTAGCTTACCCAATTCACCTGTACCGCATGTCTTTGGACTGTGGGGGAAACCGGAGCACCCGGAGGAAACCCACGCGAACGCAGGGAAAACATGCACACTCCACACAGAAACGGCAACTGACCCAGCCGAGGCTCAAACCAGCGACCTTCTTGCTGTGAGGCAACAGCACTACCTACTGCGCCACTGTGTCGTGCCTGCAAGTCAATTGCCATCAACAATTTTACATTTTTGGATGAATTATCCATTTAATTTCAGCAAAAGGTGCGAGTCAGGACATTTCTAATGATACAGTGGCTGAACAAAGCATTCAAACATCATGAAAAAAAAGAATTTGCACCAAAAATTCAGCTTTGATGTCACTGGAATAAGATCTATTTAAAAATATATTTAACTAGAAACCTATATTGATTTGACCTCGGTGAGTATTACAAAATATACATATAGACCATTTCAATGTGGTCACGTCCTTAACCCATGAACATTTCCTGCTTGTTATCAAAATGTTTCATAACTGTAGTAAGAGGCAGTTCAATAATAACTTGATGTTAAAACAGCTATCATAACATTTTTATCAAAACTGTATGTGACTCTTTTTGGCTTCTCGAAAGATGTAATGTAAAAAAAAAAAAAGTAAAACTGGAAATGCTTTGGGAACGTTGTTTTTATTTACATCCCTCAAAATGGTCGATATTATCAAAATAAAATAAAAAATACTACTCTCCCTGAAATTTAGAATGAGATTGTTTGCCACCATAAATATGTCCAAAGTGACTTTCACTGCATTTTCACATTTTCTATTTTAGGGGGAAGTACCATGTTGTTGTTGTTTTAAAACATAATAACTATGCTAAAAAATGCTGGGTTGTTTATACTCTAATTTGGGGTAATATAGACTAACTCAACAGCTGGGTTAAAAATTATATATATATATATATCAGTTGGGTTAGTATATATATTTTATTATTTACTATAACTCAAATTTGGGTTAAAACAACGCCGCATTTTTTAGAGTCTACTGTTATTTAGCATCTTCATGTCATTTTTGTTATTTTCAGTTCTTCTAAAAATCCACAAGGATCTGTCAGCACTCTTCAAATGTGTGATTGTGATTTCACATTTGCTGAAAATAGTATCTTTACATGCTGACTTCTGTCAGAAAAGTCACTCATTTTGTTTGTTTTAGTTCTAATAAAATCCCAAAATGAAATGTGACCCAATATGACTCTAATTATTGGAACACTTCCACAGACAAACATATTCTTTATTAATCTTCAGTCAAACAAGACTTACACATTGCAACCTCCTGCGCTCAAGGTAAAAGGTATTCATGTGCACCTCTCAGACTGAAGGTTTAGTTTTTTTTAAATCATATCAGCTTTCATTAAACGTGACCCCAGCTTTATTTTAACACATTTTAAGCATGTATTCGACCCCCCCCAGCATCTGCAGAATTGGTCTCTGATGAGTTATCGATTCATGTGCATTGACTTGGAAATACTCCTCTGCAGGAGAGAAATTATTTGTTTGACTTTAGCTGGAGTGAGTGGGGTGGTCGTGAACTGACTCTAGAGTGGCTTGTGGTTGGAAACATAACTGTTCAGATACCTGACATGACTGCTGTGGGCGCTCTGAGGTCAGGAAATGATAGTGTGTCAGTGAGTTGTTGTTTTTTTTTTTGTCTTTTGGGCAGATGTGAAAGAGAAAGAAAGGCAAAACGATTTTAGCATGTTGCAGGTTTTTAATGACTTAAAGTGCATGTAGAACTTCTTTCAAGTTTTGTATTATGTTCTTGTAGAGGCAAAAAAAAAGTAATTTATGAGTGGGTCTTCATTTTCATGTTGAATGTTTTTTTATTTGTTTGTTTTGTTAAATGTCTCGGAATTTTGACTCATCACCTCTGTCTTTTTTTCACAGATATCCTGCCGTATTACCTCACATGTGATGTGGGTCAAGCCAACCCCTTCCAACAGGTAGCTACATCCTCTCTCTCTTCTAAATTCATTTACTTGTATGAACAATATCAGTATTCTCCAAACTTTGCAACAGATGTAATCAAAATGTACATTGGCTCAGTTTCATTGCTTAATGAGTGTCCTAAGTTTGCCAAGTCCTCTACAGTGCCAATGCAAAGGTTTTTGTGATTATAATACTATTAAATCTAACACAGTGTGTTATATTGATCTTTTATCCTAAAATCTAATGCCAGAATACATTCTTGTGCAAAGAGTTTAGTCAATTTTTTAACGATAGTGAACCTAATCAAATAAATTAGTATATCTAAGTTTATGATCTTATTCAAATGTAAATGTATAAATATTACACACACATATGCACCCGGAAGCAAGTTACTTACTGTGCTCTTTGTGTGTCAGGTTTTCTAGCCAATTAAATAAGCACACTTCCATTCTGCCCAATCAACCCTGCTCAAACCAAATATGTGTACCACCTACCATTTAAGAAACAAACAGCACAGTGTAATGGTGCTACTCTGGTCAGAAGGCTCAAATAAACTGATTTAGTTCGCCTGACAGTTAAGAATAAATTTAGAGAGATATATATAAGTATGCTCATGTGGACGTGTTGACAGCCTAAAAAGTGTCTAATTCAATCTAAATTATGCATTTCACTCAGTCATACAAACTGAGACAATATGAGATATAACTATATAACTACATAACTAATATACAGTTGGGGAAATAAGTATTGAACACAATATTTTTTTCCCGGGAATAATACTTCTAATAGAACTGTTGACGTGAAATTGAACCAGATTTCGGTAAAAACCTCAAACATTCAAACATAAAAATGTAACAAACCAAAAAAATTCTGAAAAAATTGTTACGTGTAATAACAATGAAATGACACAAGGGGAAAGTGCTGAACAACAGAAACAAATTTAATACTTTAAATAAAAGGCTTTTTTGGGGATGGCAGCTTAAAGACGCCTCTCATATGGAGAATGAAGACGCATGCATTGCTCTGGTGTGATTTTTTTTTTTTTTTTTTCATAAACTTCAACAGCATGTGAAAAACTTGATGATTCTGTGGGTCTCGTCTATCAAATCTGATCTTCAGTTTGTATTTTATACTGGATTCAAGTCAGGTGATTGGCTGGGCCATTCTGCAGCTTGATTTTCTTTTTTTGAAAGCATTTGAGAGTGTCCTTGGCTGTGTTTTGGATCATTGTCTTGCTGAAATGTCCAACCTGGTTTCATCTTCATCATCCTGCTAATGTAGATGTTGATCTCAAGCAGCTAATATTAATTTACAATGATGAAGAGCAAAGGGGTTGGTGAATTACTGAGAGATTTCAGCTGCTGTCTTGGCTTTCACTGCCTTTCTACACCTCCCTTTCTTCATGTTCAATACTTTTTCCCTGCATCATTTCATTTTATTACATATAACTTAATTTGTAAACTAATTAATAATTATAATAATTAATCTTTGCATATATAGATTTCTTTGGTTATTACCAACATCTGGCGAAAATTTCAAGTCAACAGCAACTTTACTTATTTCCCCCACTGTATGAATAAAATGGTTGGCTCACTGTTGTTTGTCAAAATAATCACATAAGAATGTATATAACTGTCTTTTTGCGAAGAGAAGCACACAGTTTTGATACATTATAAATAGATTAGGGAAATGTCCTTGAGCCGGAATTCGAACTCAGGGCGCCCTGACGTGCTACAGCACCAAATGTCAGCGCGCTAGCTACTAGGCCATTGCGCCGACAGATTAATTGTAATTAACCTTAATCTGCAATGCGTAACTGCGCTCATTTTTGAGATTGTTTTAGAACTTCCTATTCAGTTGCATATGGGATAAATGATTAGGAATAATAAATGGCAGAAAATGGTTAAACTACGTGCTCTACAAACAGGTGTGTTCATGACTATACATAAAAAGCAGAATAATATAATAAGAAAATATCAGTTTGTAACATCAAGCAGCATAACGAGCTGTTTTTAACATCTAAAAGTTAATGGAAGTGAATGAGACCGGAAGTCTCGAGCCAAAAGGATTTTAATGGCTGCGCCTGCTCGAACATGAAGAATGCTAGAACAGCAGTGTTTTACAAAATAAGCAAGGCACTTAAACAAACAAAAAAACATTTGTGGAAAACACAGTGATCAAAATGAGAACTGCAATGATTACAGCATATAGTTGTGTTATATTTGTCGTGATAGTTATTGTTTATAGCTTTAACAAACCTTTAAGTCTGTGCATTTTTCATGAGGAGCTCTATTTGCACAGGAGACCATTAATGAATTAAGGATGCAGCCTGAGTAGGCAGTTGTCTGTGTGAACAATAGGCACTGAGGCATCTCGCTGGGATTTGGAACGCAGCCAGTCTCTTCCCTCTGTACACTCGATTTCAGAGGAAGTGGCGCCCCTGCTTCATTTGTCCCTGTACATTTACATTCTCCTCATTGCGAGCGACTCGATGGAAATGTGTTTTCCTTTGGATTCCCGCCTCTCCTTTAATGGATGGAGTCAGTCTCCAGGTCTATATTTGAATAATGCATTGGCATAATTCAGACAAATCACAGCTCTTAACTGATCATGATTGATGGATTAGGCCAGTGGCGGCTTCATTGTCTTGATGTCGTTTAATTTGAATGAAGGCTAAAGCCCATATGGAGATTGAACGCTGCACTTTTGTCAGCTCATGTCTCTAAATGAAGTTCCTCCGCTTCTCAGGCTGCATACAGATCAGCTGAGCCTGAGACGGCAATTCGTTGAAGTGGATATTGATTTTAGGCTTAAAATGTCACCTGGGAACATCTCATGTGAGATTTTGTGGAGTTTGGGACAAGCGTGTTATGCATATACCTCAAAAATCAGAGCTGTTTTGCTGTTTAATGTACATTTATCTTCGAAGGGGCAGAAGATTGAATGTTTCTGGAAAAAAGTCTCTCTTGCTTATCAAAACTCCATTTATTTTCTATAAATAAATACTGTAAAAATTGTATTTTTCGAAATGTTATCACAAATTAAAGTTGGTTTTCTATTTTAATATAGTTAAAAAATATTATTTGTTCTTATGGTGCCAAAGCTAGTTTTCGACAATTCAGAGGTTAACAATTTGAAGGTCACCTATGAGGAAAATCAACGTTTGCAAAGTGTTTGGGCAGAGCTGTGTGCAGGTTAGAGCTGAGGATCTTTGCCTGAACCTGACGGGTTCGGGTGAGTTCGGGCTTAATTTCTATCATTTTAAATGGGGTCGGGCCAGGCTCGGGCTTGCACAGTAAATGATCAGTCATGTGATTCATTTCGATTAGAGCGAGAAAGTAATCAAATCTTGGCTGGTGGAAGATGAACAAACAATCTACCCAAAACTTGCAAAATTAGCCAGATCAGTACTATGCATCTCTGCCAATAGCAGCAGCAGTGAAAGGGTGTTCAGTGCTGCTGGATGCACCATCAGTAAACGCAGGACTGCGCTAAAGCCATTTACAGTGGATTCAATAATGTTCCTCCACAAAAACACATAGCCTAATCTTGGTGAGTAAAGGATTTTCAAATTATCACTAAATATTTACTAAACCATAAATGCATAATGTAGACAGAGTATATAGGCTAATGCTGGCATTATTCTTTTATTATTCTGCTTCACTGTCGCCTTAAGGCCAGATTGTGAAGAGAAGTGGCGAAACAAATCCCTCAGAGCCTTTATCTTAATTTCGTTATTTCCAAATACCCATCATAATTTAGAATTCATTTTAATTTAGTTTGTTTGGAAAGACTTATTTTTATTGGTATGTTGGCCAATTTAAAGGCTAAGTGTATGTACCAAGGGCTATTTAGAGTGCTGAGATGTTACGATGTTACAGAGGATCTCTAAACAACATTTGTGTGTGACTCATCATTTCAGAAAGGCTTGAATAAATACATGAAATAAACTTACTTGGTGTTTTTGACTAATGAGCTGTTTTTGAGCTTCATGCGTGTCAGTCTATCACTGACTGCTGTTTATCTGATGTAACGCATGATGAGAAGCAGACAGACACATGGGAACGGTGGGTGGGGAGAAGCAGCTCAGTTGTATTTACAGCCACAAGCTAAATTCCAAATCTATACTCAGACACCAAAATGGGCAAATTCTAGAGGCTATAATAAATGATCTGATCTGTATTTTGAGCTGAAACTTTACAGACACCTTCTGGAGACACCTAAGGCTTAAGGTGTAAAAAAGTGGCCTTTAAAACAATTTTCATTGCATATTAAGGCATCCTCAAATTTCCTGCAATTCATTTATTCTAAATGTATCATCATGTTATTAACAGTAATGTAGGTTTTTTGATTCTTAGGGGTTTTTATACAAGTACAAAGCTGTTCTCAATAAAAATAACAATGATCACAAAATAAGAAACTGAAACTAAAAACACATCTTAATAATCTTTTCAACAGAATAATTCAGTTAAGAATTGACAGATTCCATCAAAAGAGTTAGTGATTTTCTCTTTTTTGTGTTGTTTCTGTATAGTTTAAGTATAATGGAAAAACAGCAGTGTGTTATTAAAATTAAGAAATGATGTACAGATTGAAGTTACACTTTTTTTACCTCAATTATTTAAGACACAAAGGGCACCTATTTGACCCCTTTTTCAAGATTTAAGATAAGTCTTTTGTTTCTCCAGAATGTGTCTCAGCTCAGAAAGTTTCAGCTCAAAACACCCATCAGATTATTTATTATACCTTTCAGACTGTTGGATTTTCTGCTCTAAACACAATGTTGCTGTTTTCGTTGCCTGTATCTTTAATGCTAGTTCTCCCATCACACCGTTCCCATGTGCCTGTCAGACTGTGCCTCAATTTTTGCCTTAGCTACATCAGATAAACAGCACAGTGACAGACATGAAAGAAGCAGATCTCACGTAACATTTGTGAGAAATCCTACAGTAAAAACTTTCAAACATGCTTTCAAAAGATTTGCATTTTCAGGTCCGCAAAACACTATTGTCATATAAATGAACTGCAGAAATGTGTTTCAAGGTTTTCTACATTTATTTGAAAACAATGTTGTGTAAACAACCCTCAGGCAGCATGATGTTGGTGACATTTGTTTCACGTAATTCCTGCTCACAACATTGAGCCTGCACTTGCTGTTGAGCAATTCCATAATTATTATGCATTCCAAAATTATTATGAAAACAAACAATAGTCCAAGTGTAGTGAGTTTTTGGCATTTAAACATAAGTAATATTTCTACACTGAAAAGTAATGACAGGACAATCAATCAATCAATCAATCAATAAATAAAAATAGTTTTGTCTAAACTAATTTAAGCATCATATTATCTAAGTATTTCCCTTTAGATAATAACTACATTTGGATAACAAATGTAGTCAAAAACAGCTGAACCTTTCTGAAAGGCACTTTTGATCAACTATATTACAAAATTGTTTGGTATTTTAGTATAAATGTGTATATTTCATAATATATATGAAGCTGATCGGTCTAGTTCTTGTCATTCTAGTCCAGTACTCGTGCCATTCTTTCAACTACGAGTGCCTGGAAAGCTCCCAATATCCATGCGCAAGCCGCGCGCCTCCATTGGAAATAACGAACTTGCTCGCGCAAAAGATGTCACAATATGTAAACAATATGTCAACGGCCCTAAGTTAATAGCCTCAGCTGTAGTTAATTCAGTGCGCGTGCATATTAACCTTGCTGTACAAGCTCGGGACCTTAAACTAGGGCACAGTTGGCATAACTTTAAGTTGCAGCAGTTTTGTTCTGTACAGAAGCGCAGTGTTGAGATGCCTCCACGATGAATTAACCAAGACAAATTAAAGCACGATTAAAAGTGAAACCGGTTAATCGTTGCATCCCTACAGCAAACTTGCTTACTTTCTTGGTCACATCCATAATGCATGTTTATTTTCCTCTTTTAAAATATAAAATAACAGACTAATATTTATCTGATCCTTTAACTCAGTGGTTAGTAGTTTTGTTCGAATGTTATATAACATGTACTTTGTAAATTTATGTTTTAAGCTTTTACTGCATGTCACATCCATAACGCAGGAATTGCTCTGTTGCCTGTTATATTCTGTTAAGTTGCTTTCTAGCACTTCTGCTTACAAATAACAACATATTCAAAAGTCCTCCTCTAAGCTCTGTTAAAGAAGAACATGTTGTACTTTCACAGCCTTTTTCTCGTTGAATGTCAGCACATTATTCCAGCCTTTCACTGTAGATCTGTTGACAGACAAAGCTGACACCGTGCCCATTTGGCATCTCAAATATTCATGCTTTCAAGACCCCTGCTCTTGAAATGCTCCGTGGGCCGTGGCACACTTTAAAATGTTCTAAATGGCCGAGTGCAAGAGCTTGGACTGACTCTTTCTGCTGGGTGTAAATGCAGTGTTGCATTATTCAATCTGCTCTCACTCGTGCTCCAGCAATGATAGTGGAGAGATTGTGGGAGTGTGTACTACTGCACTGGGCTCCAAATGACTCTGACAACCCTGTTTTTATTATATGTACATCATTTAAGTTTGTTTTTTGGCATCTTTCACCATACAACTTCAGAGTATCCGCACCTACATCCCCCCCAAAAATGAAAAATAACAGCCAAGTGTTTCCTCAAAACATTACTGTAGTGATTTGTATAGGAAAGGATTCAGTATTGTAGTGTTAAATTTTTAACTACATCCAATGCTATTCAAAAATTTGGTATTAATTGCAAAGATTTTTTTTCTTTAAGAAATGAATACTTTTATCCAGGAAAGTTGAGTCTGTTAATTCTGAGAGTAATTAAATAAAAAAAAATAGTACAAAGGATTTCCACTTCAAAAAAACGGCTGCTTTTTTAAGTGTTAATCATTGCGGAGTCCTAAAAAAAATAAAAGACTCCGGTTTTACTGTAGAACAAGTGTTTTCAATACTGATGATAATTCTTATGCATCAAATCAGCATAATAGAAGGATTTCTGAAGGATTATGTGGTAGGGCTGGGCGATTTGGCCTAAAATCAAAATCTCAATTAATTGAACATTTTAACTCCATTGCGATTAATTACCGAATATTTTTGATGTATTTATTTTATTTAATTTTTTTGCTCTCATAGTTCACTGACAAGTTTATTTGCCATCTCAAGGCATCTCTGGCGCAGCTTCTAATCATTGTCAATGTAGTGCAAAGTAAGGCTCAAGAATGAGTCCATCGTCCTACTTGACCAGAGATCAGATGTGGCTGCAAAGTGGCTGCAGAAGTAGAAATTAGCCACAGCCTTTAACTTAGCGGGGACACGTGATGCGTAGGGAAAGAAATGGAAAAAATCGTCCTGGAAAAATTCGATCAATTATAAGTTCTGACTGTCAGTTTTGATTACTTTTCAATTAATCGCCCAGCCCTATTATGTGGTGTAATGGTGCAGAAAATGCAACTTTGCCATGGGAGGAATAAACATTTAAATAATTTCTCACAATTTTACACTTTATTAATATGCAACACAAAATCAGAGATACATCAGAAATAGTCATACAGATGGATACTGAAAAGATTAGGGAGAGGAAGGAGAAAAAAGAAAGGCAGGCATTTGCACAGTGTTATTTTACAACAATATATATCGTGTTGAAGTTAAAAAAAAAAGAAAACGGGAGTGGGGGGGTTGGGAGATGTCTGTCATACTTATCGTGTATATAATGTGGCTGTTTACTAAATCTACGTTGTATGTTTAAAGTTGGTTATGTATAATTCTAAGTATTGGGTTCCATCTTGCTTCAAATATATTCATCTGGAGTCTAAGGCAAGAAGTTATTCTTTCCATTTCATAAATTTCTCAATTTTTTAAATCCATTGTTTATACGAAGGAGGGTCTTATCTGAGCCAGTTAGACATAATAGTGCAGCAGAAAGCATTGTTTGAAATTAATAAATAATTCTTCTTTCCCCCATGGTTTCAGGCATCACCAACGGAATAACAATACAAAATATATCTCCAAATACCTTATAGATATCATTCCAGAACTGTTTTAGTTTTGGGCAATACCAAATGATACAGTATGAGAGTGGTTCATTAAATGATCACCACATTCTCTTCAGCATCTGTTAGATGTAGACATGGGCCGGTATAAGATTCTGACAGTATGATAACCTTGGAAAAAAATATCACGGTTTCACAATATTGTAATTACCGCTTTAAAATATGTTCTTTTTAAATGCAGTAAAAAAAAAAAAACCTTTTTCCCTATTGAAATATATTTTATTTTAACATTTTAAGTATTTTGAAACCGTAAACATGTCAGGCTAAATAACTCAAATAAATCATTGAATTCTGCGGTTTTCATTCATTTCAAAAACACAATTTACTTTAAAACTTTAAGCATCTTTGGATATCTTTATTTTCTTTGGATATAAAGTAAGCCATTGTTCAGGTATACAGCATGCTTGGATGTTGGTTTATAAGCCATTTGTTTTTCAGATGTTTCCTGAGTTAAGGGCTCACCAGTAGCTTTTGATCTGCGGGGTCCTTTTCTGCTGGGGATTTAATTGGAGATACTAAAAAAAAAAAATTGTTGTAAAAAATAAATATCTGTTGTAAAAATAAATTATGAATACCTTAGGAATGGTATATCAGCACATTTTAACGGTTTTAAACCTTGACTTTTGAAAACCGTGTTAAACTTTATAATCGTCCCATGCCTAGATAGATGAGCTTATTCTTATCTTTACTACAGTTTGTGGAATGATTTTGTTAATGTCTTTTTAAATGTATTTCATCTTTAGCTTTTCAAATTTTCATATAATAATAAATATATTTATTTTTTTATTTATATCACTTTACAAAATAAAAATACATTGATTTATTTATTTGTTTATTTATTTATTTATTATTATTATTTTTAAGCAATATAAAAACTAAAAAAAAAATATTTACCAAGATTAAGAAAATGCCGTCTTGGTGCCCTTGCTGGAAAAAAAAACTTTAAATAAAAAAATGAAATGAATAAAGCGCATACAATATTTAATTTACAGGTGTAAATGTAAAAAAAATATAGTGATTTAAAAAAAAAAACAGACAAATACATCTGAGAAAACATTTATAGCCAATTTGTTAATGCTTTCTGTCTTGTTTTGTAGAAGCTGTCAGGAAGTCACAAAGCACTGGTGGAAATGCAGGACGATGTGTCAGAACTACTGCGATCTGCAGTCAGAGAATACCCCAAAACAAAGGTGAGTGCTTATTTACAGGTCTCTACGTGTTTCATAGAATGTATGCAGTGTGTACGGCCCGTTTCCCGCAATTCATGATGCACAAATGTCCAAAAAGCTTGCTGATTCTTTTGTAGTGTCCGTTTAGTGTGTATGTTTGTGTTCTCCCCTTGGGCCTCTGTCATTGTGCAGCATCTGTGTGTGTTTTGGACAAAGTGATGGCTGACGTTCTCCACATGAGAGAAACCGCTGAATCAATGGAAATATTTCACCCTTAGAACCAGCCAAAATCTGATTGCCTTTGCAGATTTATAACCAAAGAAAACAGACCCCTTTCTTTGACATCCTTTAGTGCGATTGTTTGTGTTTGTATTTAGTATTTCTGTTGTGTGTTAATCTCAGAAAGACTCCATAAAGACTTACAAAAGTGAAATATAGAATGTAGATATTAGCTTTGTTTCCTTACACCTATTTTTATGCCAAGATGCGCATACATTTTGAAAATGGGCATAAAAAAACATATTAAACATAAAACATATACAACTGAGTAGGATAAACTTTTTATTCGATAAGAAAAGATGCGCATAAACTACGATGGAAACACTTTTACCGAACAAATTCCATTTTGCGTATTAAAACAAGTCATGTGACTTTGTTTTAAGAGATCATGTGATGATAATTTTTGTGTGAATGGACAAACCAAGCGGCTGGCCACATTGGTTTGGTCATTCTAAAACACCTTAGCCATTGCAGTATTAGTGTTATTATATTATTAATTACCTTCAGAATTGTTAAGAGTGTCAGTGCTTGGCGCCTAATTCCTTCAAATGTTTTCATTGCATTTGTCTTCTGGGGTGTGAGTAATGTATTAAATAAAGGAAAGATTCACGCTGCTTCTCCGTTTTTACTTTTGATATTTGGCACCAATTAATTAGGAAGTGGCAATTTGGATGGAAACACTGCTTTATTCGCACGTCTTATATGCGATGTTCCAGTTTTGCACATACATTTAATTGGATAGATTCATCTTTGGATAGAAACATAGCTATTGATTATAGTGACTCTGTTTAGATGTTTGATGTTCCTTCATTGACTTACTTGGAAAGGAATTGTTTGACTACTCTACTGAATGAATGATTCAGATAATCAAAGACTTGTTTCAATACTAAATGAGTCTTTGGGATCCATTTTAAAGATCTAGGCGCAGAGTCTAAAGTAAATGGCGCAAAAACATTAAGGGCGTGTTTGAATCTGAAAAATACGGTTTGCGCCACTGTGCATGATCTAACAGGGTTGTGCTTACTCTCTTAATGAGTTATGGGTTAATGAGAGTCAGTTGCGTTGTGCCATGGCGGATTTGCTATTTACATGACGGAGTTTGTAAGTGGAAAAAATGAATGCTTCACTAGCGAGAAAACGGTTAAACAGACCATCTGCAACACGAGGATAAAGAATAAGTGTCCTCCATTTGGCCTCTTTACTTTCTCTTTACTCCTTCACTTTTGTGGATAAGGAAATGGTGCTGTACGCATGAAGATATCCATTAGTCTGCATATTTAATTTAGTTTAAGCGCAAAGATTTGTTTCAAAACCATTTCTAAATTCAGTTCTAATTTCTAGCAAACGAATAAATGAACAATAATTATGAAGTGTGGTCAAAAAACCAAACACACTTCCTATTCTTTTGCCCCAAATGGTCATGCAGACTTCTCCTAAACCCGACAGATGGACAAATCTAAACTTGTTTTATTAAACGAATATAAATATGCATATAATATATAATACTACTAATAATAACAACATTATACAAAAGCAAATTGTCAAGAATAAAAAAATAAAAAAAAACAAGATGAATAAGGCATGAGGGCAGTGTTTTATATATAATTATGTAGAAAATAATAATATTTTAATCCTTTAATTATTTTTCATTTGTAAAGATATTTTACATATTGCTGTACATTGCTGTGCGTGTAAGGCGCACAACTGACATGCTCTGTGCTGGACTTTAGACCTGCTTTCAGCTGGTCAATTATGTGGTCTATTTTAGTTCCTCAAAATAGCAACACGCCAACAATGCGCCTTAACACACCCCCTTTCTAGACCAGGACACCCATGAGTCCACAAAGTGGTGCAAATGGTTTTACTATTTAAACAACGAGGCGTAAAGCGTAAAAAATTGGATTGTGCTGGTCTGAAAATGGCAACGCATCACGCCAAACATGTCTTGCACCTTATTGTGCCGGGTGTATGATAGGGATCTTTGTGTTTAATAAACGTTTTCAGACTTATTTTTGATCAAATAAACAGCCTTGATGTGGATAAATGGTACAGTATGTTTACATGGCAATGAGGTAGTACATTTCTGAAAGTCACACTTTGAAGCTTTTCCAAAAGTCTGTATTTTAATTTTTCTCTCTCTCTTTATTTGCAGGGTAACCTTGAGCAAATTCAAAGAGGCTTGAACACCACTGAAGCTGGACTACATCAGCTCACTGCCCTAGTGGATTGCCGCAGTTTGCACATGGTGAGAAACTTTTTTTTTTTTTTTTTTAAATCATCATTTTACTCATGGAGTTCTATACTGACCCAGAGGTCTGGTTTAAATTTTCCTCTACTCTACCCACAGCCCATTTACAAATAAACACACACATATGGGGAAACCCATAAAAGAGACCACTTCATTCTCTGTTTCTTTAGATTTACTGAATTTTCTAGGTATGGCTTTCAGTAAAAAAGTGTTTGTTTTTCTTTTAATAAAGGTTTGATAACCTTTCTTCAAATAAAAAATTGTGGGTTTTTTTTTTGTTTGTTTGTTTGTTTTTTCAGAAATTGATGACTACACTGTAAAAAATAAATCCGTAAAATTTACGGTAAAAAAACGGCAGCTGTGGTTGCCAGTATTTTACCGTTAAAAATACGGTACAAACCGTAAAAGTCATTTCTAATTTTTGCTGCCGTATTTCATTAATTTATAGATATAAATTGTCTGTCTTTTGTATTACCAACATCTACATAGTCTGTATGCGTCCTAATGCCCCAGTATAGTGAAGGGGACTCTATACTGCTCAGTGAGTGCCATCTTTCGGTTGAGATGTTAAATCGAGGTCCCGACTCTCTGTGGTCATTAAAAATCCCAAGATGTCCTTTGAAAATGAGTTGGGGTTTAACCCCGGCGTGCTGGCCAAATTTGCTTACTGGCCTCTGTCCATCATGGCCTCCATAATTGGCATAATTGTCACTGTCTCCTCTCCACCAATCAGCTGGTGTGTGGACCAGTACAACATGGCTGCCGTCGAGTCATCCAGGTGGATGCTACACACTGGTGGTGCATGAGGAGATTCCCCTCAATGTGTAAAGCGCTTTGAGTGTCCAGAAAAATGCTATATAAATGTAATGAATTATTATTGATGATGAGTTGTTTGAGTTTCTTGTTGCATCCATTTGTCAAATGAATGCTAGTTCACGTAAATCAAAATCTTGTTCTAAAATGTAATAATGTTAATTGATGACGACAAACTGAACACCAGTACGAATATGGTTGGAGACCCCTGCTCAAAATGACAACATTTTAATTTTAATTTAAGAAGAAATATCATTAATAGTTTACGAAAAAAAAACTAATTAATAAATTGTAAATCCAGAGAAATTGTTAATAGTTCAAATATGGTCATAGTGGTCTTTTTTTCCCCATGGCTGTATAATCTGTGTTTCCATCTGCTATCAGCTTTAAAACTTACCATCTCTTCCTGCAGCAGTCTAAAGCTTGTCCTGTTCTCCAGAATGAGGTCTGATATTTCAGCTTAACTAGAGCTCATTCTCAGGGCAGGAGAGACACAGGCCTGTTGTCTGGGTGGTCCTGGAAGTGCATCTCCTTCCCACGAGAAGAGAAAGTAACAGATAAAGCAGGGACTTTTTGGAGATGTTTTGTGCATTATTAATGGTGTTTTCATACTGCAAAAGCAATAACACAGTTCACAGTCGGAGTCGTACATCTGGGTTGTGTGTGTGTGTGTGCATGTGGGAGAGTTTGTGTTGGAGATGCAGAGCAGCGCCGGCAGCAATTACTAACAGAGCAGTTTTGCAGTTAATAATGACAGTAATTTGGAGGAAGGAGACGCTGGTGTGGTTCTCCTGATAGCAGCATGTTGTAGGGCTGGTCGCGGTTGTGTCGACATGTATTATTGAAAAGCCTTGTTTCTCTGCAGCATATGGTGCCGTCTGCTGCAGGAAGCTCTCAGTTAGACTGTCTAGCACTGGATATTTTCATCATTTTCAACATTTTGACTGATTTTTTATTTATTTTTTTTCTGAAAACAACACAATATTTTTCACTTTTCAAAGTCACTGGTGAGATACTCTGTTAAGTACGGGAATAGGACGGTATTTTGTATTAGCTATGGCTGAGTGTTTATTCACTGCTTAATGACTATAAGGGAAGGCACTTTTCTTTCGTCACTTTGTTTGAAGGAAAGACAAGAGGGTAAAATTGTTGATTTTATTACAAATCTTTATCTTTGGTTTAGGTAAAAGACCGCATAATATTAGATAGCGTGCTTTGTTTTGTTTTGTTGTTTTGGCCTTTTGTTCCCT